>NC_083317.1:137037404-137337404 GCF_963455315.2 Globicephala melas | reverse complement strand
GGAAATATCTTTCCAAATGTCTCTGCACCAGAAGACTGATCCTCAGATCCCAATAGCCAGAACTGGGTCCTATGCCCACCCCACGCCGTTAACCATCTAGAACAATGAAAAGACCACACGAGGTTTAGACTAATCAGGATTTACTCCCAAGCTGGGGATACAATCACCTGAAAGGCACTTATATGAACAAAACTGGAGTTCTTTCAGCAGAGAGGTAGGGGAACTTATTTGAGGTAAGGAACCAGTAGTATTCTTTCAACTCCGCTTGACCTGATCAGAAGAAGTCCCACCCTCTGGGCAGCAGGAACTGAATGATTTCAGGTAGATGACACCTTTAAGATCATTTAAAAATCTGAATGGAGTAACTGTGGTTCAGACATCCGAAATGGAGCCACATGGCCGTTGTGGATGTGGTTTCTGACACATACCTGCATCACTGAGAACTTGAATTTTCTCTGAACTGTATCAAACTCAAGGACACCACCAGCCATTTTCAAAACAATATCTGCTAGTAGCTGCCAACTGCAACCTTTAAGTTTCAAAGACCACCCCCGACCCCGTGACTATGTAATCATTTCAGATCCCAGTTAATCCTTGCTTAGCAAGCATTCTTACTTCTTGTCAGCTCCAATCCTAATTCTTTTTTAAAAAATTGTATTGGGGCTTCCCTGGTGGCGCAGTGGTTGAGAGTCCGCCTGCCGATGCAGAGGACGCAGGTTCGTGCCCCAGTCCGGGAAGATTCCACATGCCGCGGAGCGGCTGGGCCCGTGAGCCACGGCCGCTGAGCCTGCGCGTCCGGGGCCTGTGCTCCGCAACGGGAGAGGCCACAACGGTGAGAGGCCCGCGTACCGCAAAAAAAAAAAAAAATTGTATTGAAGTATAGTTGATTCACAATGTTGTGTTAATTTCTGCTGTACAGCAAAGTGACTCAGTTATACATATTTTTTTCATATTCTTTTCCATTATGGTTTATCACAGGATGTTGAATACAGTTCCTTGCACTATACAGTAGGACCTTGTTATTTATCAATACTATATATAATTGTTTGCATTTGCTAATCCCAAGCTCCCAATCCATCCCCCACCCCCTACCACCTTGGCAACCACAAGTCTGTTCTCTGTATCTGTTGTATCTGTTTTCACTTCATAGATAGGTTCATTTGTGTTGTATTTTAGATTCCATATAAGTGGTATTATATGGCATTTGTCTTTCTCTTTCTGACTAACTTCACTTAGTATGATCATCTCTAGGTCCATCCATGTTGCTGCAAATAGCATTATTTCATTCTTTTTTATGGCTGAGTAATATTCCATTGTGTATGTGTACCACATCTTCTTTATCCATTCATCTGTCAATGAACATTTAGGTTGTTTCCATGCCTTGGCTATTGTAAATAGTGCTGCTATGAACATAGGGGTGCATGTATCTTTTTTTTTTTTTTTTTTTTTTGCGGTATGCGGGCCTCTCACTGTTGTGGCCTCTCCCGTTGCGGAGCACAGGCCCCGGATGCGCAGGCTCAGCGGCCATGGCTCACGGGCCCAGCTGCTCTGCGGCATGTGGGATCTTCCCGGACTGGGTCACGAACCCGTGTCCCCTGCATCGGCAGGCGGACTCTCAACCACTGCACCACCAGGGAAGCCCGCATGTATCTTTTTGAATTATAATTTTGTCTGCGTATATGCCCAGGTGTGGAATTGCTGGATCATATGACAACTCTGCTTTTAGGTTTTTGAGGAACCTCCATACTGTTTTCCATAGTGGTTGCTTTACATTGCCACCAACAGTGTAAGAAGGTTCCCTTTTTCCCACACCCTCTCCAGCATTTATTTGTAGACTTTTTAATGATGGCCATTCTGACCAGTGTGAGACAGTACCTCATTGTAGGTTTTTTGTTGTTGTTTTGTTTTGTTTTTTTTGCGGTACTCGGGCCTCTCACTGCCGTGGCCTCTGCCGCCGCGGAGCACAGGCTCTGGATGTGCAGGCCCAGCAGCCATGGCCCACGGGCCCAGCTGCTCCGCAGCATGTGGGATTCTCCCAGACTGGGGCACAAACCCGCGTCCCCTGCATCGGCAGGCAGACCCTCAACAACTGCGCCACCAGGGAAGCCCCTCATTGTAGTTTGTATTTTCATTTCTCTAATAATTAGTGATGATAAGCATGTTTTCATGTGCCTCTTGGCCATCTGTATGTCTTCTTATGTCCTTGTTGGTTGCATCATTTGCAAATATTTTCTCCCAGTCTGTAGGTTGTCTTTTCATTTTGTTTATGGTTTCCTTTGCTGTGCAAAAGCTTGTAAGTTTGATTAGGTACCATTTGTTTATTTTTGCTTTTATTTCTATTGCCTTGGGAGACTGACCTAAGAAAACATTGGTACAATTTATGTCAGAGAATGTTTTGCCTATGTTCTCTTTCAGGAGTTTTATGGCGTCTTGTCTTATATTTAAGTCTTTAAGCCATTTTGAGTTTATTTTTGTGTATGGTGTGAGGGTGTTTTCTAGCTTCATTGATTGACATGCAGCTGTCCAACTTTCCCAGCACTACTTGCTGAAGAGACTGTCTTTCCCCCACAGTATATTCTTGCCTCCTTTGTCAAAGATTAATTGTCCATAAGTTGTGGGTTTATATCTGGGCTCTCTATTCTGTTCCATTGATCCGTGTGTCTGTTTTTGTGCCAATACCATGCTGTTTTGATTACTGTAGCTTTGTAGGATTGTCTGAAGTCTGGGAGGGTTATGCCTCCTGCTTTGTTCTTTTTCCCCAGGATTGCTTTGGAAATTCTGGGTCTTTCAAATTTTAGGATTATCTGTTCTAGTTCTGTGGAAAATGTCACAGGTACTTTGATAAGTATTGCATTAAATCTATAGATTGCTTTGGGTAGTCTGGCCTTTTTAACAATATTAATTCTTCCAATCCAAGACCATGGGATATCTTTCCATTTCTTTGTGTTATCCCTAGTTTTCTTTATTAATGGTTTGTACTTCTCAGCATATAAGTCTTTTACCTCCTTAGTGAGGTTTATTCTCAAGTTTTGTTGGGTTTTCTTTTATGTGATTTTAAAAGGGATTGTTTGTTTATATTCCCTTTCTGATATTTCATTGTTAGTGTAAAGAAATGCAACCAGTTTCTGTATGTTAATTCTGTATCCTGCTACCTTGCTGAATTCGTTTAACGAGTCCTTAAATCCCACAATGTGATATTTCTCACCACAATCACTCTTTAAAGCTTCAATCATACGCTCAACACACATTTTGTGTGGAGTCTTTAGGGTTTTCTATATATAGTATCATGTCATCTGTGTATAATGACTATTTTACCTCTTCCCTACCAATTCCTACCCTAATTCTTGACAAACAATTTATGTAACCTTGTGGTTTTTGCCTTTTTAAGCCTCCCGCGTTTTGTATTCTGGTGGAACATAATTCAAGTGCTTCTTGAATCTGCGTCTCCGGGCTGCAGTCCTTAACAGACCACAAATAAACACCTCTTATTTCCATCAGGTCTCTGTTTCTGAAATTTTGGTTAACAAAGTTCATTGACGGTGCTTCTAATTAACTCAACGTGGTAGAAATAAAGCAGTAAACAATGGGCAAAAAAAAAAAAAAAAAAAAGACAGGGCTTCCCTGGTGGTGCAGTGGTTGAGAATCTGCCTGCCAATGCAGGGGACACAGGTTCGAGCCCTGGTCTGGGAAGATCCCAGATGCCGTGGAGCAATTGGGCCCGTGAGCCACAGCTACTGAGCCTGCGCGTCTGGAGCCTGTGCTCCGCAACGAGAGGCCGAGACAGTGAGAGGCCCGCACACCGCGATTAAGAGTGGCCCCCGCTTGCCACAACTAGAGAAAGCCCTCGCACAGAAACAAAGACCCAACACAGCCAAGAGTAAATAAATAATTTTTTTTTAAAAAGACAGTCCAACTTTGAATCCTGGATCCCTTCAAGCTGGGAGGGAGAGAACTGGACCCAATCCTGGGCAAGGCCTGACTGTGGCAGCTGTGAAGAAGTTATCCAACCTGCAGCTGTATCTCATGCACTCCACTGCCCAAGTTAACCTGCTCACACGTGAGGGTCAGTAACACTTTCAGGCCGGCCAGCCCTAAAACCAAGGACAGAGTTTAGTTATCCTCAGAGCCTATTATCAATCAGGGGGATGAAAATCATGGTGCAATCATTTGGCACATCGCTCCCTCTGTTTCCATCTCAGTGGACCAGAGTGAGCTATAAACGTTAATTAGGAAAGATCCGTGACCCTCCTGAGATGATAGCAAGGTTGGAATCACAGATGCCCATCACAATTAGCTCAGAGGACAAATAGGCAGGCCACCTAGCACCTTTCCTGGGGCTCAGTGACAAATAATCTTAAGATTCAACAACTAGTGGGTGACTCAGAAACCACTGGAAGACATTTTTTTAAAAAAGGTCTTATGCATCTGAGTTGCTAACAGGACCACCAGCAAACTTGAAGTTAGGACTCTTCAGTAATGTCGCATCCCCTGTCCTCTGCAGACAACATCTCCCTATTCAAACACCCTGATAATTCCGGGCTTTCTGTTAGAGGAGGAGTCATGACATAGGTACACCAAGGAGTAGGATCAGACAGCCGCAAGACATGTGGGATGGAAGGGACTCTCAGAAAACAAGGATCCTGGGATCAGAAGACGACAGAGGTGAAAGATGTCTCAGAAGAGTGTAGAACGACCTCCTCATACCACGCTCCAGGCGTCATGGAATCTCTTGGTTCCCCCAGAAATTTAGAAAGATTAATGCCACTAAAAAATTCTAGAGACCCGCTCCATGGCTGCAATATTATAAACAAGCCCTTAAATCCCATGATGTGATTTTTCTCACAACCATCACTCTTTTTTATTTTATTTATTTATTTATTTTTTTTGCACTGTGTCGGGTCTTTGTTGTGACCTGCGGGATCTTCGTTGCAGCATGTGGGATTTTTTGTTGCGACACTCCTTGCAGTGCACAGGCTTCTCTCTAGTTGTGGCGTGCAGGTTTTCTTTCTCTTCGCTAGTTGTGGCGTGGGCTCCAGAGCGCATGGGCTCTGTAGTTTGTGGCACACTGGCTCTCTAGTTGAGGCGCACGAACTCAGTAGTTGTGGTGCTCGGGCTTTGTTGCCCCGTGGCATGTGGGATCTTAGTTCCCCAACCAGGGATCGAACCCACATCTCCTGCATTGGAAGGTGGCTTCTTTACCACTGGACCACCAGGGTAGTCCCCACCATCACTCTTTAAAGCTTTCATTATGCACTCAACACACATTTATTGGGTACCTACTATGGGCCAGTAGCTGTAAAGATGACTTTAAGGCCCCACACTTGGCATTTTGCATATGTAATTACCCTTCCTGGCCATGACCCTAAAGAGAAGCTACTACTTACCCCATTTTAAAAGGCTGGTATATTTCAAAACCATAGCTGGTGAGTTTCAGAGATCAGATTGGAATCCTAGCCTATCTGTGTAGTGCCACAAAAATGTTGCCAACAAACCACCCGAAATATCAGTAGATTAAACCTACGTTCATTTATCCTCAGTGATCTGGAGGTCGGCTGAGGGCCATTTGATCCAGGCCGGGCTTGATTCAGGGTGACTCCAGATACCTCTCACTTTTCTGGGAGCATCAGACTGCCTCAGGTGTGCTGTTGTCAAGACCACAGTAAGCACCGTTCAGACTTGGTTACGTGGTCCATGCCAACATTCCATTGGCCAAAGAAAGCTACATGGACAAACTCAGGTAAGGGCAGAGGAATATATTCTACCTTTTAGTGAGAGAAACTGCAAAGTTATATGGCAAAGGGGCCATTTAGGTAATCCACCACAGTCTAACTTCAAAACCTATGTACACTGCTGCCAGTCTCTCCAGATAAACAAATAAATAAAATACGTGTAATCGAAATGCATCTAAGATGCTGGGAAACTTTGGTGAAAGGGAAACCTCACTCAGCCCAGAGGGTCAGGGAGGAGGTGCAGCAAGACTGCTAAAAAGAAAGTAAATTAAGCTCAAATGGCTTCTGACTGAAGTCAAGGAGAGGTGCAGACATGAAAATGTCAAGCTCTGGCCTCAGCAAGTTGGTCCCAGCAGGAAGCAGCCTAGGGAGTGGAAGAGGTTTTGATGACTCAGATTAACCCAGGAGACAAGCACACTGGAACTGAAACTTTCTGTGGTTTACCTAAGCCAGGCATCAGCTCTCTGGAGAGATGGACGTTATGATCAGTTAAACAATTTCATCAAACTTCACACTGTAACACTTGGGCAAAACCAGAAATGATTATTCACTGGTAGGATTTTAATAGCAAGAGGTGGGCAAATCAAAACTCTGACGGAAGAGTGGCATCCAGTGGCCAGGGGTTAATTTGCAAGGAGCCACAGATGCAGGCATACAGATACGGCAGTTGCTGGCTAACCACATCCCAGGGGAGGTTCAGCAGACCACGAGGAGTGGCAGGCACCAGCCTGGGGCCCGCAGAGGAGAGAATCCAGTGAACGACAAAGACAGATATGGTCCCCCTCCTCCTGGAAGAACTCAGGAACCTTCTGAGTTTCCTTCACTCCTGGTGTTCCCATCCGATCAGTTCTACCAAGCAAACTGTATCTTATATACTAGAATGTAGGTTTAATTACCTCGCAATGCACATCTCTAGTCCTGGACCCATTAAATTTCTTAAGTAGCTAACATAAATTTTATCTCTGATTTTTCAGAATAGTTTGGTCTGCTTTTCCTTTCATTGCTGTAAAACAAAACATACCACCCATACATCAAAACCTTTAAAAAAGGACTTCTATGCAAGTGATCCGCCTTCTCACTCTGGAAAGGTACATGGCTATTGGAGACTGATTTTCCTTTATAGCTGGAGATAATATCTGAGGTCTCAATCAAACTTTAGCTAATTTAAAACATACAAGCATATTCTCTGACCATAATAGAATTAAAGTATAAATCAATAAAAGAAGAATAACAGGAAAATTTCCAAATACTTAGAAATTAAACAAAACACAGTTAAATCCATGGATAAAAAGGAAAAAATTTCCTTAGGGAATTAGAAAATATTTTGAACTGAACAAAATCCTTAGAGAGAAATTCATAGCATGAAATGCTTCTATTTTTTTTAAAAAGAACATTCTCTAAGTTTCCACCTCAAGAAAATAGGAAAGAGCAAAATGAGCCCCATTTAAGTTGGAAAAGGCACTAATAAAGATAAGAGCAGAAATCAACAAAACTGAAAACAGAAAAACAATAGAGAAAATTGATGAAACAAAAAGATTTTTTGAAGATCAATAAAACGGACAAACCTCTAACAATACTGAAGAGTGCAGAGAGATGAAACAAATTATCAGTATCAGAAATGAGATAGAGGATCTCACTATACACCCTCAAAATATTAAAAGGATCATAACAAATGACTATGTACAAAAAATTGGATGAAATGAACCTACTCCTTGAAAACCACAAACTACTGAAACTCACCCAAAATAAAATAGATAACCTGAAAATTCTAAAAATATTAAAGAAATTGAATTTGTAGTTTAAAACATTCTGGAAAGGAAATCTCCATGCCCAGATAGTTTCACTGGCAAATTCTACTATATGTGTAAAGAAGAAATTACACCAATGCTACACTTTCTCTTCCAGAAGGTAGAAATGGAAGAAATATGTCACAAGTAATTTTACAAGTCCAGCATTACCTTTACACCAAAACCAAAGACATTAAAAGAAAATGAAACTACAGACAAGTATCCCTCAGAAAGACATAAAAATTCTCAACAAAATATCAGCAAATCAAATCCAGCAATATATCGAAAGAATAATACAACACAACCAAGGAAGTTTATTCTGGGGAAGTGAGACTGGTTTAATATTCAGAAATCAGTATAATTCACCATATTAACAGCCTAGAGAAGAAAAGCCATGTGGTTATATTAATAGATTTAGAAAAAATATTTGACAAAATACAACACCCATTCATGATTTCTTAAAATCTCTCAGCAAACTAGGAATAAAAGGGAAGTTCCTCAAAATTATAAAGGACACTTACAAAAAAAAATTGCAGCTAATATCATACTTAATAATGAAAGACTGAATTCTCCCCCTGTCAGTCAGAAACAAGACAAGGGTGTTAACTCTCATCACTCCTACTCAGTATTGTCCGAACTCCTAGCCACTGCAATAAGGCAAGAAAAAGAAAGAAAAGATATACAGATTGGAAAAGACAAACTGATTGTCTATGTGGAAAATTCTAACAAATCTATAAGAAAGAAAGAAGGAAGGAAGGAAGGAAGGAAGAAAGAAAGAAAGAAAGAAAGAAAGAAAGAAAGAAAGAAAGAAAGAAAGAAAGAAAGGAAGGAAGAAAGAAGAGAAAGAAAGAAGACAAGAAAATCCTAGAATTAATAAGTGAACTTAGCAGGGGTGCACTATACAAGATCAACACAGAAAAATCTATTATATATTTTTTAAGTCCCAGTTTACTAATCTGTAAAACAGGGAAAATAATAAATTTTGCCTGTAAGTTTGTTATGAGAATTAAACATTTAATATATGCAAACCATATAGCATAGTGTCTTGTACATTGTAAGTGCTTGATAAAAGTTAGCTATCACTTACTATTGTTAAGTATAGGAAGGTAGATATGGATGTACATGAAGCTGATATGAAAAAGATCTATGGGTTTCATGGACGAAAATCTAAATGAGGTCAGTGGATCTAGCTGCCCAAAACTGCTAAGGCAACCTTAGGACTGCATTCTGAGCTCTGCAAAATAAGGATATATTAAGGCAATATGAGACCTCCAACTTGAGCTCTGTGTTCAGTTTTGGGTGCCATATCTTAACAGGTACATTGGGAAAAGCACTGACTTCCTAACAGAGTATGAACAGAAGGATGAATGTGCGGGAAACCACGCCATGATCGCAGCAAGGAGGGATGTTTACAATGGAAACATAATGGTTAACGGTTGTAAGATAGCTGTCCACAAATATCTGTCACGTGGAATGGGGCTAGACATTCTCCAAAGCATTAACCTATGACCAGAAGGTAGACAATATACACTTATTTAACTATTATATTAGAAATAATATTTAAAGCTCCTCTCAGCTAAAACAAGTAACCTTGTGGGGTGAACAGGGATTATAATTTGATCCGCATACTTATAGATAAGGAAAATTAAGGCTAAAGCTAAAGTACTTGACCAAGATCTCAAAGCTAGCTCGTACAGAGTCATGATTTAAATCATGGCCTCTTGACTCTATCAGGGATTTTCGTGGTCCTTCAGTAAATCAGAGAGGCTAGGACTGGAGTCTAGAGTCTTTGGCTCTGCTATTTGGTAAAGTGGCCTGGGACTCATGAGTGAGGCTGAAGATAATATTCAACTGTTTTGAAGCAACATTCTAACTATGCTGAAGTTAGACCATAGTGCTGACTTTAAGTACAGAAGGATGCAGAATCTAACCACTCAGCTAGCTACAACCATCCCCCAAATGAATGTGGGGTAGGGTGATGGGGTGTGAGCAGATGCTATTGATGGTTTTTGCTGAGTGTTTGAAAACCCACTGTGAATATTGATGCCAAGAGCTTGTTGCTGGCTCTTAGAAACAAACAGAAGATGGAACAGCCATTTTTTTCCTTCGATACAGGATACTGTTAGCCAAATGCAGAATTTCAGTTTGATTAAGAAACACAAGTCCACCATACATTTGCTCCTATTGCTAAATTGTGGTTGTTGATGCTTTGGGGAGTAGACTCTCCTGAAAGAATTATACTAACCACAGTGTACAGAGGCCAAGGCAACTATGCCATATGCGTGATGATGCCCTATCCTGACAGCCAGATCAGCCAATGAATGGATTTTTTAATGATTATTCAATCTCTTCCAACAGAACCTCATTAGCTCCAACCATTGTCACCCTCTATCCTGCCAATGAGTCGAGTTTTCAGTTCAGTGAAAGCTTAGAATTTTCCTACTCATGCAGGCAGATTAAAGCTCTCAACTAACTCAGGTGTAACTCATTTAATTCACCACCCAACTAATTACTGCAGATGCAGATAAACCAGGCTAAAGGGAAAGAATTCACCTCATAACACAAAACAAAGAGCAAGTAAGCATGTTTCTGAATACCCAGCAAAGGATGTGTCAGATGGCAGACATCTTAAAAAGCAAACAAATGTTCCAATGACTTCAAAACTCAATGAATTCTAAGAAGAAAAAAAATTATAGCACAGTCTTTGTGCATTTGGGGTCTACTTGGTTCAACCTTGAATGCCATCTAACAACAGAAATAAAATCAACTGTTTCAATCAAGTAAAATTTGAATTCATCAGGTTCTCACACAATTTCATATTAAACCATATAGTTTTCCTCCCCAGATTGGGCTTGATTAGCAGTGAATAAAGTATGGAGACTAGAATCAAGGACACTTTAAAATGTGAACTCTCTGTCCTTCGGAGAGGTTAACTTTGAAATATGAAATTAATTGAATGTCTTTTGCTCTAAAGAACATTAATTGGATGTATCTTATTGCGTTAAAAAAAATTGTCTTTCAAAGGGAAATAATTTTACAAACCAGACTTTTGTTTTGACAGGTCATTTTCTCAAAAGGCATATTCAGGAAATCAGTTATTTGAGCATATACTTTGAAAACAATACAAAACCAATTTTAAACATCCCATTAGAATAATTCATTTTTTCGTTTACAAAGGTTATGGACTGAATAAAATTTCAGTCTTGGCAGAGAGTGGTATTCTTACTTATGGAAGGAAATCTCCATACAATTCTTTCTGTTTAATAAGTAACTACTACATGGTAACATTATATTCATCATATTCCTTCTAACCCATCCCTGTGAGATGTTTGGGGAAATATTTCTTGGTCCCATTGGGCAAGAACTACAACCCATTCTGAGGAGAATGGCCAAGGAGAACACTTTGAGAATCAGACAATGTTCAAGTACCATCTCCATCATTCAGTATGTGTGACCCTAGCAAATCCCTAACTCTCTGAACCTCAGTTTCTTCATCTGTAGAGTATCACAGCTTTGTAGTAACATGCAGCAAAACTGAACAGAAATGAGCCTGTCAGCCAAAATTTCATTAAAGTGACCAGGTCATTGGAATCTTGACTCAAAATCAAACTGCAGAAACCCATTCAGTCTGAATTTCTATGTGCTATATGACAACACACAGGGAGTGTCTGAAATTAGCATTTGGGATGACTACAAAAGAATGTGTTCAAAATAACTGACTTCTGTTTCTACAGCGAGAACTACAGATGACTTAACACATACAAGGAACCAGATACCAACTTCCAATTCTCTCTTTCCTTCTCTCTCTCTCCCTCCTTCCCTCTCTCCCTCCTCCACCTAAGTGCTCTGTGACTCTGTGTTTTCTTAAGCAGCAGGCTCCTTAGCCATGGGGCAGTGGGCGAGTTGTTTTTAAACTCTCTTTGATATTAATTTACTTCTAGCTTGGAGGAAAAAACCCATCAACAATCCATTGCTCTCAAACATGGGGGCCATGATTCTTTTTAACATCTTTTAAAATTTGCTCAGCAACCATAACTCAAGATTTTTCCCAAAATTTATTCTCCAGAGTCAAATCCCAAAAGATTCATTGAAAAAAACACAGGTAAGGAAGCTCAATGACTAAATGTCTGGGAAACATTGCATACTTCACTTTGCTCTTGGAAATTCATTCTTCTTAGATTAAAGGAGTTAATATTTGCAGGAAATAAACCTGTTTAACTTTGTTTAACTTGGTATTTCCCAAACGTATTTGACCCTTTCCTCAAGGTAGCTAATTAGAAATCCCACTTTAATATTCTACCAAACACATTTAGGTAATTCTGATCCAATCACTTGGTACCCAGTATCATGTGGACCAGGAACTTTTTTTAAGACAATAGGAAAGTCTCAAAAACCTAGAGTTTAAGCAACACTCTTCTGAATAATCCCTGGATCAAAAAAAAAGTCTCAGAGGAAATTTTTTCTTTATCCTGAACTTTAGAAAATTCACCAGACATGTTTATCAGTAATTGCTATTTCCAGGGAATTCCCTGGCAGTCCAGTGGTTGGGACTTGACACTTTCACTGCAGGGGGCCCGGGTTCCATCCCTGGTCCAGGACCTAGGATCCGGCAAGCCACACAGCGCAGGCAAAAAAAAAAACAAATAAATTTTTAAAATAAATAATAATTGCTATTCCCATAATACCCAGTTCAGTCACTTTGCCTGAATTGTGGTAAACTCTTACAATCCATTGGCCTGGAGTTGTTTTGTTTTGTTTTTGATGCAAGTTTTCTTCTTACATTGTTTCTGCATGCTTGAATTATTATTTATCTGCTTTCTTCCCTCTAGTCAGTTTTATCATATTTTTTCCTCTGTGTTCTTAGAGAATATTGTCCTTTAACTCAGTAAATCTGAGTGGGGGAGGGATGTTTGCAATCAGTAACGTGATTCTCTGCACACAATGCAAGTTTACATTACTATCTGCATCTTAGCCAGTTCCCCTTTTATCCTACCCGGCAACTTCATGGTGCACAGAAAGAGCCACCTGAGATAATGCAGATAATGCCCCTAGCATGGCATCAGAACAGCAAACATACAACAAAGGTCAGCTACTGTTGTAGCCATTATTCTCATTTATATAAATAGTTGAGTACCCACAAAAGAACTAAAGTAACGTTTTTGCAATAAAAAAGAGAGTATGCAAAACTAGATATAAAAAGCCATAAATGGATTCTTCCAGAAGACAAAAAAAAAATGATAGTCATTACGTTTCTTTACATTATTTAGATAGTAAAAACAATTTGCAGAAAAAAATAATAAGAGGCAGGTGCAAGAATCACCATCCATCAACATTTCTGGAAGGTCCAAGGTCAGGGCACTCCTCTAACCTCTGCTCAACCCCCTACACTTTGTTCTCCTGTGATATCCAGATAGTAAATAGTAAGTTACTTTGGCTCTAGCTTGCTGTTCATACCAGGAATAAATGATCGGAGAACTCTAGCTTTAAAAAATACAGTTACTCGAAAGAAAGAAAGGGAGAAAGAAAGAAAGAAAGAGAGAGAGAGAGGGAGGGAGGGAGGGAGGGAGGAAGGAAGGAAGGAAGGAAGAAAGGAAGGAAGGAAGGAAGGAAGGAAGGAAGGAAGGAAGGAAGGAAGGAAGGAAGGAAGAAAGAAAGAAAGAAAGAAAGAAAGAAAGAAAGAAAGGAAGGAAGGAAGGAAGGAAGAAAGAGAGAGAGGGAGGGAGGGAGGAAGGAAGCAAGAAAGAAAGAAAGAAAGGAAGGAAGGAAGGAAGGAAGGAAGAAAGAAAGAAAGAAAGAGAGAGAAAACCATACCATAAAAAAACTGTTTTTCACAGCCACGTAACTGCAGCAATAGAGCAGTAATGGCTACTAAATACTACCCTAATCCTACAAGTGAACAGATTATTGAAAATTTCAAAGTGGCAGCTTTGATTTGAAGATTCACTTCATTGACTATCTAATTCATTCCTAATGACATAATCATTGGTGAACAGTAAACGCAATTCAGAGGGTCAGAACTCTCCTATTAGTCATTAGCTTTTAAATCTAGAGTGCTGTTTTACTACTGAGCCTTGTATTTCACTATTTAAAAGAAGAAGAAAGTATCCCCATTTCCTAGGTGATGATTGTTAAACGGCTGCCACAAACTGCACATGGTTATTATAGCGCAAATAGAGAGCTGCTGGAGACATACAACAAAACACATTTAAATCTATTCCACCAAAAAAAAATTTTTCACAAATAAAAGTCAGCTAGAGAGAAATTAATTACCTTATTATGTTCCACAAGGAAAACAAGTGTTAGATACCCTGCTGCATTGTTTGTGGTAAGCAATCAATATTTTACTATCTAACCATATTTAACTTTACGTGTATATCTAAATCCCTTTCTACTAGGAATTCTAATACAATACTCTAAGCATAACTCATGGCCATATTCAGGTAAATTAAAGATTCCCTGAAATACACCACACGAAGGAAGTCATATTTCATCCACATCTGTTTCTCTTATTCATTACCTAAGCCTTCAACCCCCAATTCTCTCCATGGTTCTTTATTCATTTAAACAAAATATGTTCAACTGGACTTTTCTTCGTAAGGCATAAATCTGTACACTTACCTATCATAGACCATTAACAAAGCCCAAAAATTTTTATATACTAAGCACTATAGCAAAATAGTTTTCTAAAATGTTCCGTGATTAATTAGAGGATTGTACTTGCTTGTACTGAGCATCTTTGAAAGGTTTGCTTTAGATACAACGGCCTGTAGCTCAAATATTGATCTGTTTCCCGGACTCTGAAGATGGATGGGACAAGACCATAATGTTTGGGTTTGCAATAGTTAACCTGAAAGCCTTTCATAGGTGCCTGAGAAATTGTTGAGTGGTGAATATCAAGAGCTCTTTAACCACGGGGAATGTTTTCCTACCTACTATTGTATGGGGTTTTCTTCTTATTTGAAATTTGTTATCAATGCCTCCATATTTCAAACTCTGAGACTGGGAATAATGTTTTGTAAAAAGAGATAGTGGTAAATAGAAAAAATGGATAAGGATGATGTTGGTTTTATTCCTGTGTGTATATTAATGTGATGAGTCGTAGGAGAGGGGAGGAGGGGAAACCTGTCTTTTTGTGCCAGCTTGAAGCTCCTGGACTTGATTTATTTTATTTTACAGTTTATAAGATGGTAATGCTCATTTGACTTTACACTTAATGTTTAAATTTAATAAATGTTTTATCTCCATGTCCATATGACTGCTACTTCCTTTTCTCTAAATTTCAAAAGTGAATATTCCCTTACTGCATATTTCTCAGTAGACTCTAAAATCTACACTAATATTGGGTATTTCCAAGGGCTGTCAACAAAGCCTTAGAGGAAATAATGGGTCAATAGCCATTAACATATCCATCCCAATGTTCACAGAACCCTGTGCTACCTCATCTGGAAAGACAGCAAAGAAGTAAAAGGAAAGGTTTCCATCTAATGGGGTTGAGTGGAATCGGTACCCCTATATGAATGCATTCATTAATCCAATTACATTTATAAAAATGAACAAGTTGTTTGATAGGTGGATTGTATAGCTTTGAGCAATGCCCTCATATATATTAATGGTAGTATTTTGTAACCCACAGAGGCAAAGACGGGCCTATTCACCAATGGAAAGCTCTTTTGCAGATTTTTTCCCAAGGGCATTAAGTTCTCAATCTAGTGCCTTTTCAAAAAGAAAATTTCAATGAAGATATTTTTATTAGAGGGGTTAGGGAGAAATGTGGAAGTTTTGCCAGAGCAAAATGTTACTCCTTTTCTCCCATGCCTCAAAAAAAAAAAAAAATACAGGAGGTTCCTTAAAAAACTAAAAATAGAACTACCATACGACCCAGCAATCCCACTATTGGGCATATACCCTGAGAAAACCATAATTCAAAAAGAGTCATGTACCACAATGTTCATTGCAGCTCTATTTACAATAGTCAGGACATGGAAGCAACCTAAGTGTCCATCATCAGATGAATGGATAAAGAAGATATGACACATATATACAATGGAATATTACTCAGCCATAAAAAGAAACAAAATTGAGCTATTTGTAGTGAGGTGGATGGACCTAAAGTCTGTCGTACAGAGTGAAGTAAGTCAGAAAGAGAAAAACAAATACCATATACTAACACATATATATATGGAATCTAAAGAAAAAAAGGTCATGAAGAACCTAGGGGCAAGATGGGAATAAAGACACAGACCTACTAGAGAATAGACTTGAGGATACAGGGAGGGGGAAGGGTAAATTGGGACAAAGTGAGAGAGAGGCATGGACATATACATACTACCAAACATAAAATAGATAGCTAGTGGGAAGCAGCCGCATAGCACAGGGAGATCAGCTCGGTGCTTTCTGATCACCTAGAGGGATGGGATAGGGAGGGTGGGAGGGAGGGAGACACAAGAGGGAAGAGATATGGGGACATATGTATATGTACAGCTGATTCACTTAGTTATAAACAGAAACTAACACACCACTGTAAAGCAAATATACTCCAATAAAGATGTTAAAAAAAAAAATACAGTGAAGATTATGCCAAAAGCCTTCAGGAACAATTTAACCTCCAACTGAACCTGGGAAACACTTGCAAATAATCAGATTTTATAATGTAAAAATAACTGCAACATATTATGTGAAACTAAGTTCTTCTGAAGTCTTGATTAATCTAAAGTTCTTAGGAAGGAAGTGACTCACCAGCACTGTCATCTCATGACATTGGAAATGTTTTCTCAATCTTTCAACCTTTATTTACAGTAAATACTTATTTGTTTGCAACCACTTCAACAATGAAGATCGTGAATAAGAGAGAATACATATGTTAGATTGGACAGTCTCATCGTTCTTTGCCAAAAAAACTCTAACAACTGACCAAATTCTATGGATTTCAACTAAAGTCCGCACCTTGCAATATAACTCCCTTTCTCTCTTATGGCTCCCTAATCTGTATGTAATGGCAGCTCTTAAGTTCCTCACTTTGAATAAATCCAATTAACTTTGACCATTTTTCCTGTCCTGTCTAGTTTAATTCCATCTTGCCAGTAAGTGAGACCCAGAAAATGTCAGAAAATTCATGATAAATCCCAAGAAATTCCAAGATAGTATTTTAACAAATTTTACATGAGATGCAGCTCATTTTCATCATGTTCATAAAGCTCAATAAAAGAATGTCACACCACAGTCAAAATTGTATCAATAGGGTATAGCTTCAGTGCTCCATCTAGATTCCCATAGATCTCTCAGGAGCTTGTTTTGGAGAACTTCCTTCAAGCCACTGGACACACACTTGTGCATTCTAATGACTGAGAGATTCAGGAGTATGAAAGTCCAGCTTCCTTGCTATAGGTTTGGAAAAATTGCATTTGTAAAACAAGAATTGATTGTCATAAAAAGGAGCAAAGATAAGAGACTTTGGCAATTAAAACTACAATTGTCATAATAAATTTGACAGAAAAGATGAAAAAAAAGAAGAGTAGATCTCTCAAAACACTGAGGAGAATTACAAAGAAATGGAAGATATAGGGGGGGATCAGTTGAAGAGATTCATGAACAAGATACAAGAAGAAACTAAGAAAATGAAGTGAAAAAATAGTTGGAGACAAATTTCTTGAGCTGAGAAAAGACAGAGCCTATGAGATTGAAGGCAACCACAAAGCGCCTAACAGGATGAACTTAGGAAGACTCATCCTTAGTGATACCTTAATGAGATTTCAGACTACTGAAGATAATAATACAAAGATCCAAAATTGGCCACCAAAGAAGAACAGGTTACCTGCGAAGGAAGGAGAATCATAGAGACATCAGATTTCTCATCAGCAACATTAGCTGCTAGAAGATGATGGAATCATCCTTTAAAGTTATGAGTAGAAATTATTTTGAACCCAAAATTCTATTTCATAGAAAAATCCTGCATTTTTAGACAAAAAGTTTATCTCCACTAATCCTTTGTAAAAAGTAACTTGAGGCTGTAAACAGAAATACGAGGAAGACATGGAATCTAAGAAATATTATTTCTATAGCTAGTGGGAAGCAGCCGCATGGCACAGGGATATTGGCTCGGTGCTTTGTGACAGCCTGGAGGGGTGGGATAGGGACGGTGGGAGGGAGGGAGACGCAAGAGGGAAGAGATATGGGAACATATGTATATGTATAACTGATTCACTTTGTTATAAAGCAGAAACTAACACACCATTGTAAAGTAATTATACCCCAATAAAGATGTTAAAAAAAAAAAAAAGAAATATTATTTCTAGGACTTCCCTGGCAGTGCAGTGGTTAAGACTCCACACTCCCAATACAGGGGCACGGGTTCAATCCCTGGTCGGGGAAGATCCCGCATGCTGCGTGGCATGGCCAAATAAAAGAAATATTATTTCTAAAGCAGGAGTTCAATGAAAACATATCCCAGGAGGAGAGCTGTGCAACAGAACTAGGAAACAATTGTTCCAAAATAGAATGGGAGGTAAGGGAATCCAAGAAAATTATGTCTAAGAAAAAGGTGTAGGGATTTCCCTGGTAGTCCAGTGGCTAAGACTCCAAGCTCCCAATGCAAGGGCCCCAGGTTTGATTCCTGTTCAGGGAACTAGATCCCACATGCTGCAACTAAAAGATCCCACATGCCACAACAAAGAGCCCACACGCGACAACAGAGATCCTATGTGACGCAACTAAGACCCGACGCAGCCAAATAAATAAATTATTTTTTCTAATTTTTTTAAAAAAGAAAAAAGTATATCCCATTCCATTCATTTTTTAAAAAACTTTTATTGGAGTATAGTTGATTTACAATGTTGTGTTAGTTTCAGGGGTACAGCAAAGTGATTCAGTTATACATATACATATATTCATTCTTTTTCAGATTCTTTACCCATATAGGTTATTACAGAATATTGAGTTCCCTGTGCTATACAGTAGGTCCTTGTTGGTTATCTATTTTATATATAGCAGTGTGTATATGTTAATTCAAAGGTCCTAATTTATCCCTCTCCCCACCATGTTTCCACTCTGGTAACCATAAGTTTGTTTTCGAAATATGTGTCTGTTTCTGTTTTGTAAATAAATTCATTTGTATCATTTTTTAAAATTAGATTCCACATAAGAGTGATATCATATATTTGTCTTTCTCTGTCTGACTTACTTCACTTAGTATGATCATCTTTAGGTCCATCCATGTTGCTGCAAACGGCATTATTTCGTTCATTTTAAGGCTGAGTAATATTCGATTGTATATATGTACCACATCTTCTTTACCTATTCTTTTGTCAATGCCATTCCACTCTTTTCTTTTTTTAATTTTATTTATTTTTGGCTGTGTTGGGTCTTCGTTGCTGCGTGCGGGCTTTCTCCAGTTGCAGCGAGCGGGGGCTACTCTTTGCTGCGGCGCGCGTGTTTCTCATTGACCGGCTTCTCTTGTTGCAGAGCACGGGCTCTAGGTGCGCGGGCTTCAGTAGTTGCAGCACGTGGACTCAGTAGTTGTGGCTTACGGGCTCTAGAGCTCAGATTCAGTAGTTGTGGTGCACGGGCTTAGTTGCTCCGCGGCATGTGGGATCCTCCCGGACCGGGGCACGAACCCGTGTCCCCTGCATCGGCAGGCGGACTCTCAACCACTGTGCCACCAGGGAAGCCTCCCACTCATTTTTAAATAGAGAAGCAAGTTGAGCTTAGCAGTTAGATTAAAACATATGTTTATTTTGTCATGGTGGGGAGGGTCAAAATATCAATTAGAAAGTCCAAGAAAAATTAGTTGTATAAGACAAAAAATGACTTAAATATAAAAGAAACTAACATATGGCATGATTCTGAGCGATTAAGCTGGGTAAGAACACTAAAGTGGAAGGAAAATATGTATAATGGATACTTTGGTATTCCACCTGTGCCCTTCCTCAGGGCTGACTCACCCATTCCCGCAGTTGCTGGTAATATCAAATGCTGGCTGCTCACATCTTCGTTCCTCACTGGAATTGCCCTCAGCCTCAGAGAACTGTCTTGCCCAGGGTTACATTCTCTGTAGGACTGTCTGAAACCTCAGTTGCAACCACACTGTACATCAGCTTCTCCCAATGCCCGATCCTGCTTTCCTCACTTCTTTGTGAGTGAATCTCCCAAGAGCACTCCCTATGCAGTTCTCCATCTCAGAGCCTTTTCCAGGGAGCCCAATGTAAGACGCATTGTAAAGTCACAAAGGTAAAAGGGCGAGTGGGGAATTCAGAAAATTGCACGTGATTCTCCCTCTATAACTGGCACATAGCTTTCACGTGGAGAGATGGAGAGGGGAAGAGAGGAAATTAACAGAGATATGTGGAGGCCAGAGAGTAAAGAGATCTGGATGCTACACTATGGAGTCTGCACGGGAAGTCAAAGCTGTATGACCCTGGGCTGTGGTGAGAAAAATGAGACACTGTCTCTGAAAATGCTTTGTGATGAGATTCAAATGTAAATGATTAACAGACTTCAGCCTATGATGTTTGAGCGTGCCCACAGGCCTGATAAACCGGGCCAACTACAAGTCTATTTACAACAAGAACTAAGAGAACCCTACCCTATGGGGAAAAGGCATCAGATAGAAAAGCTGGTCTAATAACAGTGGTTATTGGAAGACGGCACGATTCTGAGTTACGAAGTGTCGCTTGGATCTGTCCACCCTGCCCTCACTGCCCTCCAGCCCCAGCCCCAATGAACTTTGTGGCAATGGGGGATGGAGAGAAGGAGAGAGGACAGAGGAAGAATCATGAAGGAGAAGCGATGAATAGCAACAGGAAGAACTGGGGCAGTAGAGCTCTGTAAGACAGGTGGCACAAATAGCCCTGCTTCATCATGTGACCCCAAATTGGGAGAGACATATATTATCTACTTCTGCCAGGAATACAGTGTGGTTCTGGCATCCTGAGAACTCCAAAAAGCGCTATGCACAGTTGCCACCAAAGGAATCCCAAACATCTGCGGCAGTGATGCTCAGAAGAAGAGGAAGATCCCATGGAGAGCAGCTCAGCCCCGGGCCCCAGAGGCAGGGAAGTGCCCCATAACTGGAGACCTACACAGAAGGAAGCCAGAGCAGCAGGGGGAAAAAATGGGGGCCATAAGTCGTACCCAGCAGAACCCATGTGGGACTCCCAGCAATAAATGCTGGACTCTTTTCCAGAAGCAGAGGTCCCGCAATTATAGATGAGAGTCAGAGAAATCTGTGTTGCTACTGTTAATGTCATCCCATTTCAACAAGGATTTATGTAGCCTGGGGAAGCATAGTAATAATTACTATTATTATTTACCAGATAATAGCAATCTTTATAAGAAAAAATTGCCTTTCATTTCTTATTAATCACTGCCTAGCCTAATCCCCTACAAACAGGTGCTGAATAAATGTTGACTAAATGAATAAATAAATGCATGACTACTTTATTATCTCAGGTTTCCCTGAAATTGGAACATAAAAGATATTATGTTAAGGTGTAAAGAATGGCACATCAGGCTCATAATCAAAGGATGACTAGTGAATGACATCAAAGGCCACAGATTCTGGGATGTTGCAGAAGCACTAAAACTTCCATGAGTGTATCATCTGTAGTCTGAAGACTCCTCTGGAATTGATCATATTTTCCATCTGCAACAACTCCTTGGGGTGGTAAATGTCATATGCTACTGCCTCCTGGGTAAATAGCATATCATTCTCTGTGCCTGTCTAAAACTCTAAGGAGAGTTATTTGTCATCAAATGCGTCTTTCCACTGGGCAAAAGCTGGGTCCTCAGTGTTTGCTTATCATTCAGAGTGTGTCTTGAGCTGTACCAAAACCTGGATCAGTTTCTCCTGCTCAGTAGTGGTGAGTTACAGATGTGGTCCTACCTTCTTCTTGGCATTGCCAACAGCAATGTGCTTTGACCTCTATCAATAAGAATTTAGAACACAGTTCCCCCTTTTCAACTAAAATCTTTGTCCCAAGTAAAACTTCTGCCAACTAGACCTCATCTGAATGCTTCTGTGCTAGGCCCCAGGACTCATTTGGGTTTGAACCCAGTCTGTTCAGAAACCACAAGTTGAACATAAATAAATAAATATTTAGAGTATGGAGGTGTTCAAATAACTGTATGAACCAAAAATATTTTTAAACAAAATATTCTACATCTTATCTTTCTTTTTTTTAACCTGTAACTATTTATTCCCTCCCCTTTAACACACCTTGGCAGGAAGAGCCTAACAGGTTTCATCCAATAAACATGGCCCAACCCATTTTTCTTATCAGATTTCTCTCTCCTGAAAAGTTTTCTGAAGTGAGGAACGATATTATTGCCCTCAACTTTAACATGATCTATTTCTCTGGTCTCCTTTAAGCTGTTTATCATTTGCTTCACTATTTCAGATGGAATTAATCTTTGAAAAACAGATAACACTCTAAGATGTTTTATGGTTAAAAGTTCCATCAAGACTTTTTCACAACTTGTTAATGGAACAGAAAGCAGCCAGGTAACTGCATTGCTGGTGCTGTAATAAATGCTTACTACTGCATTCGCTAAAGCTGTCAGCGTTGCTTCACAGACATGGAGGAAACCTCTTTGGTTCATAAATCATTGAAATATTTCAGGCCCTTTTGCATGAGCCAGAGATATTCTCAGAGAGCTGAGCATCAATAACAATGAAACCGACATGACAACATGCAACAGCAATCTGAAACATTGTATGGGGAGTTCCAGCCTGCCTTTCATTGGAGGAATACTAAAAATAAGTACATTTCACCACCCCTCCCCCAACGCACGCGAGCACGCCACTTAGGCAACTTACTACTTCTAGGGCTAATTAAGCCTTTTTTCCTTAATAGAGACACTATAACCAGACTTAATACATGATGGAAATCTTAAATTTCAATCTACTTATACGGAATGAATCTAAAATATATAAATTAGTTGAACATATTAAGCATTATCGGTGAACTTGACTTGCAATATTTTACAATAGAGAATCCTGCTCAGGGACAGCTTCATTTTTTTAATTAATTTCTAGTGGAGTATAGTTTCTGTACAATGTTGTGTCAGTTTCTGCTGTACAGCAAAGTGAATCAGTTATACGCATACATATATCCCCTCTTTTTTGGATTTCCTTCCCATTTACGTCACCACAGAGCACTGAATAGAGTTCCCTGTGCTATACAGTAGGTTCTCATTAGTTATCTATTTTATACATAGTAGTGTAATATGTCAATCCCAATCTCCCAATTCATCCCAGCCTCCCTTCCCCCCTTGGTATCCATATGTTTGTCAGAGACAGCTTCTTATTGGCAAAATAGGTAAGTCCCACCAAAAGAAATGAACTTGGTCTTTTTGAGACTCATTCTCTTTTCCAGTTGCTCAGGCCAAAACTCTTAGAATCATCCTTAATTTCTCTTTCTTTGACACCCCACTTCCAACCCTAAGCAAACCCCGACAGTCCTAATTTTACATAACTGGAATCCAGCATCTCAGCACCTCCACAGTCGCCACCTGACGTAAGCGTCTCCAAGCTGGTTTTCCAGCTTCCTCCTTCACCCCTCTATAATCTATTCTCCACCAGAAGGCAGAAGATCCTTTAAAAATGTAAGTCACATCCCATCACTCCTTGGCTTCCATCTCACTGAGAGTAAAAGCCAAAGACCGACCAAGGTTTAGAAAGCCCTCCGCTGAGGGCTCTCCGCTAATTATGCATTTCACCGATAATGCATAATATGTTCAACTAATTTATATATTTTAGATTCATTCCATATAAGTAGATTGAAATTTAAAGCTTTCTGAGCTCATCCCCACCATTTGCCCTCAATTATTCCCGTCTAGCCAGTCTGGCTTCCTCCTGCCCTTCACCTTCTGCTCTTGCCTGAAGAAGGTCTTTGCACTTGATATGCCCTCTGTCTAGAATCAATTTCTGCAAGATATCCACGTGGTTGGCTCTCTCACTTGCTTCAGAACTCTGCTCAAACAGTACCTTATTGGGGAGGTTTGGCCATCATACATAAAAGAGCTCATGGACTGGATCCAATTTATGTGCCTCTGCAGATTTGTTCTGTTCCACCTGTCCCCAGGCATCACCAGTTTGCCCTGCTTCCCAGGTAGAGGAGCCCCAGTAAATACAGTGCATGTGATCAAAACCCTGATGTCATCTCTTACCTTTGCTGGCTGATCCAACTCTTCCTTCTGGGAGAGAGTCAGCCCTCCGCAGCTCCTGAATCCGGGGTCAACCCAGCTGGACCCATGAAGATTCCAGCCACCCCAGTAGCTGCCCAGAGAGGCCAGATAACACAAACCAGAAGTGAATTTGATCAGTGAGAGACCAGAAATAGAAGGAAATCAACATAAGTTGCTCTCCTTCTCTTGTTAGTTCCCCCAAGTACGAAGCTCCATATGGACTCTCTGGGAATGTCCTGAGTGACCCACCTGTTTCTTCTGAGGCTGTGACCAGTTAAAAAATGCACCACCTTTTATTTGTTTTCCTGATTGCTCTGTTTTGCATTCCTTTCTCCCTCACCTTTACTGGTCTGAGATTCCACCTCCCAAAAGTATTAGGATGTAAGCTTTGTCTCAGGTTCTGTGTCCTAGGGAATCTAAGATATGCATACACGCGCGCTCTCTCACACACACACACACACACACACACACACAGAGAGAGAGAGAGAGAGAGAGAGAGAGAGCTATACTGCAAACCCTGATCCTGCTATATTTCACTTCACTGCTTGTAGTCAGCTATCTTTACGTCTATCTCCCACTGTGAAATAGAAACCGCATGAGATCACTGACTTGGTTTCTTTTGTTTGATGCAGTATTCCCAGTAGCTAGAACAGTGCCTAGCACCTACAGGCATTTAATAAAAGTTTAGAAAATAAATAAATGAGAAGTTTGTTTGCAAGTGTGGAATTTAGCTCCAAAAACACAGAAACTAGAGAAGTTCAGGTTTTTATACGTGACTTGCCTTTTGATGTTAAAACTCCCATCTGGAAGTTTTCCTATTCTTCTTCCTCTCCTAATTTCACCAAACCTCACTGGCCACCTCTCCACTCAAAACTTAACTTCCAAAACTCCCTTCCCCCACTTAGGCTCACTTCTGATATAACCATTTCCATAATCATACTAATCATTTTTTTTCAATGCCCCTAGATGGGGCACATACATACCTAAGGTGTACTTTATGCATCTTACCCATTCTCACACAACTACGTAATATCCTAAAGTAGATTCAGCCTGTCTTTATCCACCACACACCCCCTCATAGACATGCACAGGGATGTTCCCTCCCCACATGCAAGCCCCTCATGCTGATTCTGCATTAATGATGACTACTCATTACTGAGTGCAGACGATGTGCCAGGCATGGTGGTGGACATTTAGTCCTCACAACAACCCTGAAAAGTGTGAAAATATCTTCAAACTCATTCATACTAAAATGTTTGGGACCTAACTACTGTGTGTTCCCCTCAGAGTTATTTGCCTGGAGGAAGCTGACGTAGTCAACGGCAATGAATCCCTCTGTTACAAGTTCGTGCATCAGGAAGCAAGGAATCCATGGGGAAAGCAAGGCTCCTTCCTTCCTCATACTCTTGAATTTACAGTCCTGTCCAAAGTAATGATTCTCTGCTTTATAACTGTCCTGAAATTGGGTCATGAGACTATGTTCCATCTCTTTATGTCATTGAAAGCTCCTTGAGATCAGACATGGCTTTTATTTCTTAGGTGTTCCTGGAAAACTGCATTTGTCTCTTATCCTAGTCTCCCATCTCCCTCTGCTCTAGCCTGTCTGTACTTCCACCAACTGATTCATTCTCCCAGACCGTGGTCTCCAAAGTAGGAGTGCACAGATCCAGGTAATGAACAAGATGATTTTGGGGGTTTGCAGAAACATATATTTATTATGTGTGTGTATGTATGTGTATATATATATATATATATATAATATATAGATTTAAAAAATAAAAAATTACATAAGCTTTATTACATTTCATATACATAGACTCATACTGCTGTCTTCCCCTGGTCTATATGTAAGAATGTCAAGGGCACATAACATACATGAGACACCTAAACACAGAGCAGATGACCAGGACCCTGTTGCCGCTCTTGCATATTTAGTGCTTTACAGTTTAGGTACATCCAGGTAACAGTGAGGTTACAAACTATATAACTGAGTTTTAACTAACTCTGGGAAATGGACACCTGGCTTAAAAATTCCTGCAAAGAAGCCATCTATGGACAAGAATACCAATTTTGCAAGCTCAAATGAACAAGAAAATGACAGCATTAACACATTTATCCCAGTACAGATTTTTCATCTAACACGTTATAATATAAAATCAGTGACAAGAAAGTGGCTAAAAAAATTCAAAGCTATCCAGAAGACCATTTAAAACATAGATTTACATTTATTTTCATTAACAGTGAACTTCATCCTATATATATATGTATATATATATGTGTGTGTATATGTATATGTGTGTGTATAGTATCTTGACATATTGGTTAATGACTTTGATATGCATATGTAGAATTGTGCTTTGAAGTAAAAGTTAATGATAATTCGAACCAGTCACAATTCACAAGACATTTTTTAAAATAAGCATCCGAAACAAAGAGACAAACCACTGCAATTTTTGGAAAGATGTTTAAATTAGGCATTACTCAATCCACTGTCTTACAAAATTTCAGGAAACATGTAATTTCCTTTTAACAGTGAGAAACAAAAGGCTATGCGCAATTACAGATATCCTTTTTTTTTTTTTTTTTGCTTTTTGCTTTGGTGAGTGCTGAAATAATACATACAAAATGATATGGTACAAACCAACATGGACACCTTTGTCAGAAAATACAGGACTTTTTAACCAGATTAAAACTCTTCCAAACAAAGAATTTCAGTGGAATCTGAACCCATTTTGATAAGATACATGGAAAACATTGCTGAAATTTTGTTTTTTCATCTTTCTATTTTATTAGATTAAAAAACACAAACAAAACCAGTAGGAACTAAGGGAAAAGATGGGGAAAGAAATACAGGAAAGGGCTAGACAAAAATCAGCGATGACAGGAGAAGCGGAAGGTGAGGGGGTGGGGGGAGATATTAAGAGCCCCAAGTCAGAGCAGGAAAGAGGTTTCTGAGGACAAGACATTGCTTCATTTGATGACAATTTCCTGGCGCATGGCTCAGGGCCCAGAGCCTTAGAGGGGCGCAGGAGGTGATGGACCAGGTTCCCAGGGCTGAGGCAGTGGGCAGAAGCCCATGGACAGTGATGTACCTTTTGTAGGCCTCATGGATGATCTTGAAGCTGGAGCAGTGACGTGGCAGATGTCTGTAACAGGGTCCTGGGCAGACCTCTCCAGCAGGGACCTTTGGGGACCACCCTTGGAGAAACCATTCCTCAAATGTCCCCTCATCCCTAAAAGTGATGGAGGCACATGGACCGCCAGCAGGAGGGAGGACGGGTCCAGGGCCAGCGCCGGGACCCTGCAGAAGCTGTGGGAGCAGGATCGAGTCCTTTTCTTTAGGGCCTGGCTCCCCAACAAGTGGCACTGTCACTGAATGGGAGGTGGCGACGGACCCCGGGCACTTCCGCCTCTTGGGAACCTGCTTCTTTCCGTCAGCCTCGGGCCACTCATGTGTCTCCAGTGAATGTCAGTCAAGCTCCTCTGTGATTTTGGCCTCCCCGAGCAGCTTCTCCACTCCCAGTGGGGCCCCTCTCGCCCCTGTGGCCGGCCCTGCTTCTCCTGTGCCTGAAGGAATGTGGTGAGTGCACAGCTGTAGATGGACGCGGGAACTTCCCACGGCCAGAGGCACTGTCCTATAGCTCTGGCGGGAGCAGTGCCTTCTCTTCTCGGCTCTTCTGAGCGCTACCAGCCCAGGTGCTGCTGACATTTTGAGGCCTCAAGCTCTTGAGAGGCTCCTTATCCTCCTTTTTTTTTTTTTTTTATAACTGTATTTATTTTATTTATTTATTTTTGGCTGTGTTGGTTGCACGTTGCTGCACGTGGGCTTTCTCTAGTTGCAGCGAGCAGGGGCTACTCTTCGTTGCAGTGCACGGGTTTCTCATTACAGTGGCTTCTCTTGTTGTGGAGCACGGGCTCTAGGCGCGCGGGCTTCAGTAGTTGTGGCACGTGGCTCAGTAGTTGTGGTCCACGGGCTCAGTAGTTGTGGCACAGGGCTCAGTAGTTGTGGCACACGGGCTCTAGAGCACAGGCTCAGTAGTTGTGGCGCACAGGCTCTAGAGCGCAGGCTCAGTAGTTGTGGCGCACGGGCTTAGTTCCTCCGTGACATGTGGGATCTTCCTGCACCAGGGCTTGAACCTGTGTCCCTTGCATTGGCAGGTGGATTCTTAACCACTGCGCCACCAGGGAAGCCCTTCTTATCCTCCTTGACGGCGGCTCCATGCTTCCTTCTCGGTTATTCTCCATCACCGGAGTGTTCAGTCCCCTTCTCCACGTCAAAGTCAGAGTCTACTACATCCTGTGTCTGACTGGTCCCCTTGGTCCTCATCATCTCCTGGGTCCTCTGTGAAACCCCATAAGCTATCTGGTAGAGCTCATCCTCCCCCATTGCTGGCACCCTGAGGTCTTCTGAGGGCCCGGCCCCCAAAACTCCAACCGCTCGTGGACCCTGCACCTCCTCCAGCCGCTGCTCACACAGCATGGTCCTCGGAGCTCAGAGCCCACGCCGCTACCTGCAGGCCGCCGGCAGCCTGGAAATTATTTTTAAATCAAGAATTGGGACAAATTACACAGTGTTATGTTTGATATATAATGAAAGTATCCCTATTTCTATTTTATCAAGTCTCAGCATATGGTTTTTGCTTGGTTGTGTTTCAGTAATAAAATACATGAAGAATTTCTTTTTTTTTCAAACCGTCAAAGGTAAAATATAGACATGAGATATATTCTCAACAGTAAATTACTTCTTTAATGGTAAAGCTGTGTAAGTAATGGGACCACTCCTTTTACCAACTGTTTTAAAGGATTTTGGCTAAGATTACTGAGGCAGATCATATGTGACATTCATTCACCTTGCTCTGCTCTACACAGGCAAGCACAGAACACCATCAGTGTGGTAAATTTAAGTTTACTTTTTTTAATCTTTAAAATATGTTTGACTCTTTAGGAACAAATTGAAATGGGAAGTAACCATGAACATATTTTCTACAACACAGAGATTTGCTTATGGCAAAGTACTCAAAAGGGCTAGAAACATATATTTACAGAAAGACAAGTGCTCCAGACATGCTAAGCTTTTCTATGATGACAAGCAGGCTATCAATAACATGCTACCTATCAAGTATTTTTTAAAAGACAATAACAATAACATTAATAACACAATCTGTTCCTTCAAGGTGGAAGTAATGTTTCAATAGTAAATAAGAAGGAACTACCTTTTCTTCTGAAAAAGAAAAAAAGAGGGCTTCCCTGGTGGCGCAGTGGTTGAGGGTCCGCCTGCCGATGCAGGGGACGCGGGTTCGTGCCCCGGTCCGGGAAGATCCCACATGCCGCGGAGTGGCTGGGCCTGTGAGCCATGACCGCTAAGCCTGCGCGTCCGGAGCCTGTGCTCCACAACGGGAAAGGCCACAGTAGTGAGAGGCCCGCGTAGCGCCAAAAAAAAAAAAAAAGAAAAAAAGAGAGAAACTCAGGCTACTGACGGAGCACATTGGAAAAGGATATTAGAAAGATGTCCATTGTTATGTAATTTGGATACAAAACTAGACTAATAAATATATCATCTATTTTTTTTAAAATCTCATTATCAGCACATTCTAAAACCTTGGAAATAAGATTTTTGTAACCAGTTTTAACTCTTCCAAACAAAGAATTTCAGTGGAATTTGGATAACAATGAAAAATGGTAAAACCTATTTATTGCTATGCAAGAACCACTGATTGACATCAGAGAAGATGAAAACCTACTAGCCACATTTTAACAAAAACCTTTCCATAATTGGTGAATGGAATGTATTTAAAACAGCCAATAAAGGAAAATTCTCCCTTTGGATTTATGTGCCTTTGTGAGACATAGTTCTCAATTGCAAAAACCACTACAACAAAGTACTGAAAAAAAGTGAATTAAGAAAGACATTTAAATAGTTGTATCAGAAAAATTTTGAGTTTCAGAAAACAATGAAGCATATTCAAATTCAACAGTAATTTCAGTGAGGCAAAAAGACTTTTGTGCCATTACTAATTAAAATAAAAATAAAACAATAATTGCTTATTTCATCATGAGCTCAGCCTCTTTGGGTTATAATGGTATAGACTTTATGATATGCATAACAGGTACTAACACAGTAGTTTGTCTATAATTTGGAAATAAATAAATATACACATAGTGAGGAGGTATACTGGATTTTTTTTTACTAATAAGGACCTGCAAATAAAACATTTTGGAAGGCCATGTGCCCTATGTCAGGGCTATTCAGTGTGTTCTGTGAACCCACCACATCAGTGTGACATGTGAGATCATTGGAAATGCAAATTCTAAGGCTCCATCCCAGACCTACTGAATCAGAATCTTTGGGTAGGGTGTCAGGAATATGTGTTTTAACAAAACCTTCAAGTGATTCTCTGATGCATATCAGATCTGTTCAAGACCTTGCTCTTTCAGCGTTGCCTGTTGGATACTAAATTAAGGCCAAACTTCTCACCATATCATTCAAAGGCTCTCCAAATACAGCCAAGCCTCCTTTAATGGTCTATTTCCATGACCCCCCACCATGTTGGATGTCCCAGGTGTTCTTCGATGCCCCCTTCTTCCCTCCTCTCTGCCTCGTTTATGTTCTTTTCTCCACTGGATTCATCTCCAGCTCTATTATGTCTGGTTAACCAAAATCTCCACAACCTTCAATACCTGCCGCAAAAGTTACCTATTCTAAGAAGATTTGCATGATTTTAGAAGAAGGGGGAAAATACTTACCTGCATGTTCTCTCTCCCTTTTTCTTTCAATGCCCAGAGCATCTTGTTTGTTTATTTGCCCTGGCACTGACTGTGTTGCATCATGCATTATAGTCATGCAGGCACTTATCTCATTCCCTCTGTAGATTGCAGGCTCCTTGATAGAGAGACTTTATTCATCTTCCTTTATCCCCTAGTTTAGCACAGTCCTAGCAGACTCTCAATAGTTTGCTACAGAGTCGAAATAAAGTCCCATAACTGAGCTCTACCCACACCGTGGGCTTCCTTCATCATGCTGTTGGGGATATTGCCTCACCATGGAGAACCTGGATTTCCCATGGACTTTTCTGTATACACTGACTGTCTCTTGCCCTCACGTTGCAATTCTGAGCTGGAAGAGCCTTCCTTCTCACTTGGTCATGACTGGAGTTCAACACTGAGCCACAAATGATGATCAAAACCAAAAATGGTTATCATGTTTGAGGCTTACCAGTGTCAGACACTCTACCACGTATGACTATCTCCTTCTGCCCTGGTAATGACTCTATTTGGTGGGCATGTTACAACTCCCATTTTACCAGGTGAGGAGACTAAGATGCAGAGAGGCTAAGGATTAAGTAACTGGCTCAAGGTCACAGGGCTAACAGAGTGGTAGAGCCAGGACTGGAATTCAGGTTGGCCGGCTTGAGCCTTCAGAGTTAACCTCTCCATTACCCTACTAACCACAGAAGATAACATTGCTCCAGGGTCTTCCTTACATCATCCCCAAGTCACCAGCACTCATAACCACATGAAAGAGCCACGTGCACTAGATTCAATCTCGATGACAATATAAAAACTATGATTTTACTATAAAATTTCAACTTAAATCTAGATCAAAGATATCTAAATTACTCTTCATTTGGGCTACAATCTCATATTCCAAAACTTAAATGCTTAAAAAGAAAGCTTTGTCTAAGTTAAGATTACTAGCTCAAACTTTATTTGAGAGTTAATACTACTTTTCCTCTAAAGTAATCAGTACAAAGAGTCCTTTTCTTCTTATAGTAAAATATGTCATAGAACTCGAACTAGTAGGCAATCACTATCTTTTCTTCATAAGAAAAAAAAGCCTTTGAAATATGTACCATAACCTCTGAAAAATACAATTATCTTCCCTAAGAATTGAGGCATTTTTTTCTGACACAAACAATGGGCAACTGATCTATAGTTCTTTTCTTCCTCAAAAAAATTATTGTATATTGTGTAATGATCATTATAATTAAAAATTAAGATGGCTTGCAATAATTTCACCATTATTTGATTCAAAATCTTTATAAAATATTGGCATTTTCTAACATTTATTTTTCCTGTCTATGTTCCACTTAAGGCCAAATTTTCAAACCCAGCTGCCAAATTACACATATAATTACTGCATTTGCGCACAAAAATGTGATAATTGCTTACACAATTTCAGAGGCCAGCTTGAGGCTCCTTTCCAAATTTGTTTTACATGTACAGTGTGGTGTATGTAGTTTTATATGAAAATGGGGGAAAGTAGAATTCATGTTTTGTCTGGGTAATACATGAAAATAGGTACAAAATAAAGCCTTTCTATAAACGTCTAGGTCTGTCTTCACATTTTCTCCCCATAGATCTTTATAGAAGAAAAGTCTTATAGAGCAGCTCAAACTTGAGCTGGAGTTGGAGTCATGGCAATGGAAGGGGATGGTGGCCGGTATGATGCCATGAACAGAACAGATGCCTATTTTGTGGGTGGTTGACATGTTGTCATGAGGCATTCATCTGTCTATGAACTGCTTCTGTCAACCTGGCTAAGAAAAGATAAAGACAATATAAGGCCCACAAATGTACAGTCAGCCAAGACAACACCAACCTCAGTAGAGCAGAGTGGCTGAGCACTGGAGACTGGGGGTTTACCCTTCCAGCTTTGCCTGATGGTTGACATAATGTTGGGCAAATATCCACCATGGACATGGCTCACAATGGCTACTCTTAGTGGAAGGTTTGGTTCAAGAGAAAGAAAAGAAACAAGATCTAGGTAGTCATACACATTAGTGAAATGATCTGAGATACTTTTGTTTCTGCACAAATAGGATAGAAAATTATGCCCAGTTCCACATAAGCTAATACCTAGGCTCAAAAAATATACTTGCCAAGCTCAAGGACTATGAATCTGATCTCTGACTAGCAGACATCTGACTGTGGAACTTACCAGAAGCAATTAGGCCAGAAGTCCACTAAACAATGAAGGAAGCTCTATTGTCAAAGAAACCTTCAGAAAGATCATCCTCCCCAAGGCCTACCTGAAATCATCATAACATGTCTTGAGCACTTGATGTATGTGAAGCAACGTTCTAAGCATTTTGCATGCGATCATTCCCTCTTTACATGCTTACTAATCCTAAAAGACGAGAATTATTATTAATCCCATTTTACATCTGAGGAGACTGAAGCGCAAAGAGTTTAAGAAATTTGCCCAAGTTCAGACAATTAGAAAGTAGAAAAGCCAGTTATTAGAACCCAGGCATTCTGACTCCAAAGCCTTTACTCTTAACCACCAATACCATGTTGCTTATCAGATAAAGCCAAGGAAAATAATGGACAAGGGATAGCCTCCCAAAGAGAAGACCTTGGGCAGCCAACATGGCCCTCCATAGAATTCACTATTGGAATGCAGTTCTCACCATTTCTGTCCGGCAGGAATGATATCATTGTGGACTAATAACTATTATGTGTTGTTTCTCATTCATCACTTTTCCAGTTATCCTATCCTTTCTTTCTATGGGTTGTGTTGTATATGGATAACATATTATTACCAATAGTCCTATACCAATAGCCTATGAGAAGTTTCACCCAGATGTGATGGAGTGGACCCCACATCACCCAAAAAATCAAAACTTGGAGCTAATGCACCAAATTTTGGGTTGTCTCTACTGGGGAAACATGGGTGTTTCTGAGAGGATGAATGGAAAGAAGGGTATGCATGGGTGCTGGGTAGCCAGTGGACATTCACTGATAACTTAACCAGGATCCACTCCCCCTTTCCAGGTTCATGGGCTCCTCATACCATTCATGGGCTTTGGGAGCCATAAATTTCATCCCCAGTCACAGAAGTGAGTGAGTCCTGATTAATGCCCAAATCAGAATAATCCTTCTCCACCTCCACATCAACCTGGACATGACAATTGGTTTAGGAATGATCAGTAATCCAACTGTAAACCAATCAGTACGTAGCATCTATTCACCATTATTGGTTCAGTTTAGTCCAAACAATGCAAAGAACAAGGTTTTTGTTCACTGGTTAGGGGTAAAGGTACCTTCTCCTCTATCCGGATGTAAAAGTGGAAACATGTCACCTTGATGACCACTGGCAGCCACCTTACAACCACAAAGAAAGTCAGTCATGGAATGAAGCTAGAACTGGATAGTAGAGTGAAAGAGGGAAGAAAACACACTAAAACTAGGTCTTTGATAATATCACTGAACTGGATCAACCAACAGTGAAACTCACCCAACTCGTGAACTTCCAATTACATGAGCCAATAAGTCTCCTTTTCTACTTAAGCCAGTCTGAGTTTTGTTTTCTGCTAATTGATGTATCTTCTAAGGTTATTTGCATAGTTTTCAGAAATAATAGCCTAGAAAGATCTGATTTCTCTGTAGCCTCCTAAGAAGTTTAGGCTGATACCTGGAATATCTGCTCCAATTCCAGTGGTGCAGACTTCTTGTACCATGAAATTCAACAAGTTCTAACTGGTTTAGGAGGCTCTAAGGCAGTGTACAGCAATGGAAAACACATAGGACTTGGTTGAGCTCAAATCCCAGCTCTTTCACTTACTAGTTGGATCAGGCGACCATATAATTTATTAACCAAATCAGGATATTTGTGAGGAAAGGGAGTGTTAAAATAATGTCTCTGGAAAACAGTCATAAACTGGAATAGTGCCAGGAAAATAGGTGTGAACTGTCCATCTGTATCTGGGTTGCTTTGGATAAATCTTTGAGTGCCAATTCACATATCTGTAAAATGGGGCTAACGGTATTTGTCTCTCGTGGTTGTTAGAGGATTCAAAGAGATACGACACATAATAGGTGTTGGGAGACAATTAAAAGGCCATTGCACTTTTTTATTCTAAATGCTTCTATACTGATAATTGTTATAAAAAAAAATTACTCATGGGAATTCCCTGGTGGTCCAGTGGTTAGGACTCGGGGCTTTCACTGCCAGGGCCCGTGTTCAATCCCTGTTCGGGGAACCAAGATCCCGCAAGCTGCTCGGCACGACCCTAATTAATTAATTAGTTAATTAATTAAACATATTCACATATTTACTGGGTGATTTAGAGATTTTTCTTTAGACTATAAATATTAATGAGAAGAAATGAATACAAATATGAATCTATGAAAACCTCACGAACTTTAATAACACGAAAACCAGGGCCAATTTTGCACCTAGGTATGGTAGGTTACCACCCTTTAGACAATTTTCAGGGGTGCAGGAAAATTCCCCTTCCGCCCAATAAACTTTTTTTGGTGATGCCTAAAATTCTCCAACTATTGAAAATGATTGGCCCTAACATTTCTACAGTATGCAACAGTTTAGAGTTTGCTACAGCATGAACTTACAGAGTAATCAGTCAGTCTCATAGCAGTGACCGTAGAGCTGGGAGCAGCTCCTAAAGAAGCGACAGCACAGGGTACCCTGCCTTGAGTTTTTTCACCCTCTTCCCAATATGCCCAACCCTGAACATTGCAGTCCTACAGACTTTGAAAGGATTTTGTCATTCTTATCCATTCTATCATCAATCCAAACTTTTCCTTGCTAGCATGTGAATGGATCTTACAAAGTCAAAAGAATTATTTTTCAGCACCCCCGTTTGATCTTCACATCATGAATTTGAGGTCACATCAGTGTTAGCAAGACACTTCTCTGAGGCCTGAATGCGGAACATGTATCAGTCAGAATCTACTCTGAAGGCAAAAACGACACCAGTTATTCAAACAGAAATTTTAATATATTTGTTAACTGACTAAAAGTTAGAAAGAACTCTAAGGTATCTTGGAGGTAACAACTTCGGGAAACAGCTACTGCTCCTAGGACTGAGGGAATAAAGAGAAGAGACTGAAATTATTAAAACTCAAATTATTAAAACTGACTTCGAAAAGGGGCTCCATGGAATTGAAGCTCAGCCCTCGGAGGAGGGGGCACTGCTCACCTGTTCCTGGTGCCCCTGAGTTCAGAGGAGGGTCCTGGTGGCTGGGACCCAGACTTCTGAGGAGAGCACTCCAGCCAAGTGGCACTGGCGTCTCTGAAAAGAGCACAGTGAAGGTTTTACAAGTGCTAGAGAAACGGCAAACTAGATTCTGATGCTGCTTTAGGAAGGAACTGCCCCTACCTGTGTAAACAAGCAGGGCTGGGGTTACAGTCACAGGAACAGGAAGGACCTTGCCGTCTTCCTCTAGTGCCCCCTATTGACAGAGCCTACATGCAGTCAGTTTACAAAGCCGCGTGTGTTTTGCAGAGCCCCAGCTTCAGGATCACAAAGCAAAGGACAGGTTTGGAGCTTAGAGATAATACCTTAATGACTAACACAGAACAGCAAATTTTTACTGTGTGGAGCAGGAACCCATAATCTGACTCTCAGGATAAAAATACCCAACTCCGGGCTTCCCTGGTGGCGCAGTGGTTGAGAGTCCGCCTGCTGATGCAGGGGACACGGGTTCGTGCCCTGGTCTGGGAAGATCCCACATGCCGCGGAGCAGCTGGGCCTGTGAGCCATGGCCGCTGAGCCTGCGCGTCCGGAGCTTGTGCTCCGCAACGGGAGAGGCCACAACAGTGAGAGGCCCGCGTACCGAAAAAAAAAAAAATACCCAGCTCCTTCAAGACATTTCCCATGCCTTCTACACCACCACCGATGAAAGTATTTTGAAAACTGTGAAGTATCATTGAAAGAAAAGTGTATAGTTATTACTTCTTCTGGAAGACAGATCTGAATAGGCAATCCCTAACAGTTTGGATATCAAGAGCTGACTTGTTGACATCTTAGTGACCATTTTTGTCATATGAACTATTACCAGCCAGAGACATCATAGTATTTCTGTTCCTACAGAAATTGTGAGGATGCTTTTTTCCCCAGGAAGCATCTTAGACATTGTGATTATTCTCTGTAGATATTCATGGAGACATGATTTGAATATCTCTATTTTCTCAGGGAGCTGAAGGAGAGAATATTGATTATGGAATATTCTGAAAGTCACACAGTATAAAGCTAATAAAAAGGCACATTGTGGTCATGGTAGAATTTTCAAAGAGGTAATGATCATGGCTTCACTGTGCCTACCTGTTTGGCAATTCTTCTTTTGTATAAAGTGTCATTCATTATATTGTCTAGGTCTTTGTTGACTGAGCTTGGACAGATTTAACAAGACAGGAAAATCTGTATTCTTATACCAACTTTTGACAACCTTAATAGACATAAAAACCCTTCTGATGTCTTTCCTGGGGCAGTACAATGAGTGGCCAACCACAAACGTGTTCAGAAACTTCCTTTAACTGGCAGATTGGAAGACTGGCCTTAGACCAGTGCTTTGAACTCCAGTATTCCTAAATGAGACCTAAAAGATACATATAACTTGAACACAGTTTGTTCTGGGAATCTCCTTCCGGATCCATGGGGGCAGAGCCGGGCAGAGAAGGAGAATGACAATTGTCTTAGGCTTTCAAAGGCCTTAAAGAGCCATAAAAGTTAGACAAAAAGACAAGAAAGAGGCAAGATCTAAGGGTTAATCTAAACCCCTCCCCAGAATGGAGGGATAACGTCATGTGGTAAATGCAGCTCCAGCACTTAGCAGTCATATCATATATCAAATCATATCCTACGTATGAGTAGTTCACAGAATGGAAACATATAAATGTCTGAAAATTAAGATGTTTTCATCGCAGCCACTGCCTAAATGGCTCGTGTTTGGTTGAGAGGTCACTAAAAACAACATAATAATTTAAAATGTGGTCTCTGGAACCACGCTGTCTAAATGCAAAACAAGGTACCTCTTATTAATTAGCTACACAATCATGGGCAAGTTACATAACTACCTATGCCTCGGGCTCTCATCTGTAAAATGAGGACAATAATATACCTACCTAAAATTAATTGGGGTAGATAAGGTATCACAAAAGTACAATGGCTTAAAGATTATAGATATATTATTAATATTATATTCACTATGACTCTTATAACTAACCATGTTTCCATCTTTATATTGGCTGCCAGGGAACTCAGAGTCAAATTTATAATACTCTCTCAGCAACTACATAGTAATGACATAAGCATTTGTGTCATAACCAAATCTTTATCAGAATTCCATTCCCACTTTTACTCTTTACTTTATTTTCCAATCTCTGTATGTTTTTTTCCTGTATTGTTATAAATATCTTTATAGGTGTCCTCAGAATCATTTTGAAACACACACACACACACATGCAAAAATGAATATTTTTGTCTTTTTAAAGTTGTCCTCAGACTCCTTTTGTAACAATAAAGTGTAAATTAAGTAAGTGATAGTATTTTCCCAGACAAGACTATGAATTCCTCAAACACAAAGGGCCCATTTATCTGACTAGCAAACATTCAAAAGTATGATAACACTCTCTATTGGTAAGGCTGAGGGAAAACAGGCAATTCAGTAATAGTTATCAAAATCACAAATTCATGAAACTACTGACCCAGCGTTTTCTCATCTAGGCATTTATCCTACAGATATACTAGTACCCAGACAAAATGACATATGTACAAAGTTACTCACTTCAGCCTTATTTCTAACAACAAGAGACTAGAAACAAAATAAATGTCCATCAATAAACAGGTGGGTAAATAAATTATTTATTTCACTTCTCAAACATTTGTATAGATCTTTGGAATGCTCACGGTCTTGGACACTCAGCCTATGATGTCTGGTGATTAAATTGATCCCAACAGAGCCAGTAAGCATCAATCTTCATCCTACTTTACCACAATGCCTTATATTGCCAGGCCAGTTTTTTACTGCCTATAAGGGTCATTGAGGGTAAATGAATTCCTAGTACACAGATAGCACATTGTTTTCATTTATGCATTCAGTCTCATATATTGCCTACAGGAATGTAAGTTAAACTCTTACAGAAGGCACTGGTGTATTAAATTCCAATGCAGAACCTTAGAAAGAGACTTGGACTACTAATATTAGGCCAGACACTCTGTCTTTCTTCAATATCTGAGCATTTTACATAACACAATCAAAAATAACAACCACCACGACACTCTACACGCTGTGATAAACCAAAACCAATAGGCTCATTGTATTAGTTTTCTATTGCTGCATAACAAATTACCCCCAAACTTAGCAGCTTAAAACAATCAACACTTATCATCTCACATAGTTTCTTGGGTCAGAGATCCAGGAGGGGCTTAGATGAGTGGTTCAGCATCAGGGTCTTTCATGAGGTTGCAGTTAATGTCGTCTAGGGCTGCAGTCATCCGAAGGCCTAACTGAGGCAGGAGGATCTGCCTTCAAGGTGGCTCACTCATGCCCGACAAGTTAGTGCTGGTAGGAGGGCTCAGTTTCTCACCACATGGACCCTCCCATTGGGGTTCTGTGAGTGTCCCCATGACATGACAGCTGGCTTCCCCCAGAGAAGGTGATCCAAGAACAAGCAAGGTGGACATTGCAATGCCTTTAATGACTTAATTTCGAAAGCTACACACCATCTCTTCTCCCACATCCTGTTCTTTAGAAGCAATTCATTGTCTGGCTCACAATCAAGTAAAGAAGAATTAGGCTCTACTTTTTGAAGGGATAGTTCCAAAAAAATTGTAGACCTATTTTAAAACCATCAAGATCATCTTGTTTGCTTCTAGTCCCCCAAATAAAAAATCCATGAGTATTTCCTGTAAACTCTGCAACAAAAACAATTTTATCCCCAACTTTGGCTAAGCTGGTGTCTGAAGATGTATCATGACCTTCATGGATATGATAATCATGTGAGCAAGTTGCTGTTTTCACCATGAATAGATTAATTTTGCAGTTTTTCCTTAAATACTAGTTATGTTTTTGATAGACCAGTGAGTCTTTCTGAAGTCTGCCTCCTTTGCACTCTTTGCAAGTGAATTTTTCTCTCTTTTTCTAAATACCTCTGAGCATCTCTTTGATAATGTCTGAGTAGGACCTCCTACCTTATTCACTAATTCTTCCATCTAACCTCACAGAGGAAGAATATTGTAGAAAAAATGGGAAATAAACTTGCCCAAGCAAGATCAGAGACCAGCAGGAGCACACAAAGGGGGAATCAACATATGTTTCTACTTGCCGTCCTACACTTCTGCCATTGCTGTGAGAAACACTTTCCCCAGGTAGGCCCTGCTCCATCAGCCTGGGTCCCAGAATGAAAATGCATTGAACAGAGCCATCCCAGGAATCTGCAGATCTGAAGCATGAAGCAGAGAAGTCCAGCCAACACTCAGACTCTTGAAGAAAAATAAACATTTATTTTAAGACATCATATTTTGATGTAATTTGTTAGACAGCATAAGCTAGCTGATACACCCAGTTTTATTTAGATGGCCACTTCCACACCAATAATCTGTGACCAGCAAGTTTGTCCATGAAAGAAAACTACATCTTCTGCACATGTTTGAAAGAGAAGGGGGAAATGGTTCTCAGAAGAAGGTTTTGGCAGGGAGTGGGGAGAGCGCAGGGCACACAGATCAATAGAGATGCACCAGAGTCTGGAATTCCCTAACCTCCATCTGTGTTCTCATTCCTTTATTCAACAAGCATTCTATCCAGTGAATTCTTTATTTTTTTTCTCACTTAAAACTCTTCTGCTACATTTAACAAAAATGCCTTTCTGGAGTTGGTGTGATTCAAAAGAAGACTGAGAAAGAAGAAGACTGGTTTCAAGCAAAGGGCTCAGCAGCATGCATGGGAAAGTGGAACCAAGAGGTGAGGTGTTGGAGAGGATAGAAACCAAAGAGGCTGGGGTAAGTGATGGATTGTATGCAAACACCTGACCCTGACCCAAGGAAGCACACGTGAGGCTGGTCTAATCTTTCTCACCTCAGCTGCATCCTGGGGAGCACACTGGCAGGGTTCTTTGAGGAAGAGTGTTGGCGAAGCCATTGAAAGTGGTGCCGGGAGAAAGCCAGAGAACTGAGGGGCACAAAATGACAGCCATCGTGGCATTTTCCCTTGCTCCTATAAACCACGTTTCTGTCATTCCTTCTTTCTTGCCCCGCACACCACCGCCAACAGAAGTACCTGGAAGTTACAAAATGAATATTTGAAGCCCCCCATTAGTGCTATCCCTCAGTTATTAGAGTAGCTTGTTCTTTAAACTAGAACTTTCCTGTAACATATCCCTGATCATTTGGGGCTTTGATTCCTCTGTTTGAAGGGTGTCACATGTCCTGTCAAAATAACTTCTTATAGCTCCCTAACAACTGTGGGTGGCCTGTGATCACCTTGTCAAAGTGTCTTTTACACCCAGAGCTGGTTGCCAGATTCCACGTGACTTACTTGCTGGCTCCCCCTCCCTGCAACGTATGCTCCAAATATCATCTCCTTCCTCGTTTTTTTGTTTGTTTGTTTTTTGTTTTTGTATTGTTTGTTTGTTTGTTTTGCTGGCAGTTGCTGGGGCCGAACAGCAATTTGCAGTTATTTATGCAGCTTAAACCTTATTGTCAACATCCTTATCCTCAATACACAGCCATTCCAGGGGTGTGAGCTGAGCTTTTCGGGTGTCACCGTGAGAAGGGGAGGGAGATGGGCTGAGGTTCACAGAAGCAAGGTTTCCTGAGGTCCTCAGCCAAAGCACACATTGTTGCCGAGCTGCTTTTTCTCCTTCTCGCCTCTATTTGGGGTGGATTTTCATTTGGAATTATAAACAGATCACAGCTTGCTGTTTGTTTGCTATTGTCAGGTCAGACCCAGCACTCAGGGAGAGGGTGGTATCACGGAATTTTCTTGGCAATTTAACAGGGATGATGGAATTTGCCTGCATTTGTATAGCTCCTTCTCTCCCGGACTCTCAAAGGCCTCCTCAAACAGAGCTTAATCCTCTCCAACGTCAGGTGTGGATGGAACATTTTCCCCTTCCTCCCTCAAGCCCATTTCAGAGGGTATAGTTCAAGGAGAACAGGTGAAAGCAAATAGGAGGAGGGGGATGAAGGCTGACATGTCCTTAGAGAACCACAGGTGTGGCCTTTGCACTGCGTACACAGAAGTACCCCTTCTGGGTGGACATCTTTCCAAAAGGCATGCTTCTGTCTACACTGATGCAGTCCCATGCCAGGGCACAGCTTGGTGAGTGGACTATAAACTGGATTAGGCACCCTTGTCCCCTCAGCCAAGCGTTTTTGTACATGGCACAACTGTACAGGTCAGCCCTGAGTTCTTACACCCAATGAAGTGAATTAGGTTTTTGTACTTAGGGTGAGAATTTTGTCCCAGAAATTCACTATATACCCATTACACTGTTGACCAATTGAAGAGACCATCAGTGCCTTAACATCTAAGTTGAAAATTACTGTTCAGAGACCTCTAGGAGTTTTTGCAAGCGTCATCTCATTTATTTGGTAAATATTTATTAAGCCCTTATGTACTAAGCACAAGCCCCCTCCAGGAGCCTAAAGCTCTTTGGAAAGACCACAAACACTATGATAAATCACTGTCGCTGTGGTAGGCAGCTTCTGACACGGTCCTCAGTGATCCTCACCTCCTGGTATTAATGCGCTTGTGTGAGCTCCTCCCCTTGAAAATGAGCCAGACCTATGGCTAAAGGATTCTAACACATTCTAAAGAGCAGTCTATAGCAAAAGTGATGGCCTGTTGCTTCCCTGATAAGGTCACAAAAGGCTGACTTCCACCTTGCCAGTGTTCTCTCACTTGCTCACTCCAGTAGAGCCATCCACCATATTGTAGATGCTCTATGGGGAGACCCATATGGCAAAGATCCGAGACCTCCAGCCAACGGCTTGTGAGGAACCAAGGCCTCAGTCCAACAACCCATGAGGAACTGAATTCCGCCAACAACCATGTGACTGAGCGAGGAAGTGGATCCTTCCCAGTCAAGCCTTGATATTAACGCTACCTTGTGAGAGACCCCAAGCCAGACAGGACCCAGATGCCTCAACCACACAAACTGTGAAATAATGCATGTATGTTATTTTATTTGGGAGTAATTTGTTATGCAGCACAAAGCTATAATCACAGGGTGTCAGGCAAGACCGTGGTCATCTCCAGGCTCCACTTCCTTGAGTAGGGAAGGATTCTCTTCCACATCCACTCACAAGATCATTGACAGAATTCAGTTATTCAAAGGCTGTTGGACTGAGGGCCTCAGTTCCTTGCTGGCTCTTGGCTGGGGACCACCCTTAGGTCTTTACCACATTAGTCTATGGGCTAGCTCACAACATGGAAGTTGTCTTCCATCAGAGTGAGCAAAAGAGGGCAAGCAAGGCAGAAGCCAGGGTCTTTTTGTAACCTAATCTCAGAAGTAACATCCCATCACATTTGCCATTTTCTACGGGTTAGAAGCCCACACTCAAGGGGATGAGATTACACAAAGTCAGGAACTCCAGGATGTGGAGCTCATGGGAGGCCATCTTTGAAGCAACCCACTGCATCTTCTCTGTCATTTCCTCACCCCATCCCTTCCCCAGGCCCTCACAAGGCCTGGGAGATTCTCTCTGCCCCACTGTCTCTCCATTCTCCCATCACCACGTTAATTTGTACACAGCCTTTGCAACTATGTAGATTCTGGCCAAGCCTCCTGATGAGCCCACCTACCTTCTTTCTACTCTCCCAACTGGTACTCAGAAAACTGATTACAATTTTCAAGACATCACATTGTATCATATAATTTTTCTATTTGAAAATGGTCACTGGCTCCCAAATTCCTCTTCTATCAGTAAAGACTTTTCTCAGTCTAACTCAATCACTGTTCCAGTAACAATTTTCTTTTCTTTTCCAGTAACACTCCCCTCCAACCATACAGGTATACTTATTGTCCCTAGATCACAGCCAGCCAACCTCCCTTTCCATGGCTTTGCGTGCTGTTCCCCTCCCTTAAATATTCTCCCCCTTCTCTCCAGTTATCTGAATTCTCCCCCAAATTTCATGACTCAGCTCAAGTCTGTCTCCTTTCTGAAGCTTTAAAACTTATGACAGAGTGTCTGGACATAGCTTGTCAAGTAATCTATGTGTTAGCATAGTTTGGTTCATTCTGGAGCCAAATGGCCTCTTCCTCCTCCTGATTCTTGAATTACCCCTTACTCACTGAACCTCTGGTGTGACACTTATCACAGACTTCCATTAGTTTGCAGTTCAGTAGAATAATAATAAGCTATATATAGCTGCATATTAATTGAGGGTGTGAAACAAGTTTGGAGAGAATAGAACCTACCATCAACCTTGACCATAGTCACGATATGTTCTAGAGCTGTCCTATCAACCTTCATAGGATTCTATTGCTTATTATCCTGTTTTCAGGGATTCATCATTAGCCCAGAGACTGTACAGCAATTTACATTCATAAGCATGAAATTCTTGGGGTTCTCAGACACCATTTCTTAGCTTCACCTATAATGTAGTATAACAATCTAACAGAAAACAAAAACTAATAATTAGTGTCACTTACTAAATACCCTAGATTATGTTGTTCTATCTAATCCTGACAACAGCCCATTTTACAATAGAGAAAATGGAGACCCAGAGAAGTTAAGTAATTTGCCAAAGGTAAATTACTTTTGGTGACTGGTGAGACCAAGATTCCAACACCAATCTGACTGATTCCAAATCCCATGCAACTCCCTCTTCTGGACACCATAACTGGGAGCTATGGCCTCATGCATGTTTAGGAGAAATCATATTTATTTTGCATGGTTATCGTTGGATGGAAGGCAGCCTATACCATTCTCCCTGAAATGATTTTATCAGCTTTTAGCAGCTGTGCCAATCCAATCTGTGCCTGTAGGAAAATCATCTTTCTCTACGAACTCCAGATGAAATGATGTGCAGACTAGACAACCCACCAAGAAAATTTAATTGTAAACAGGGATGGATGGTGGAAGTTGATGGAATCATCCTATGCCACACCAGGTCCTATAATGTCATATTCTTATTGGTCTTGGAAAAAAACAAATAGTTTTTTTTTTTTTTTACCCCAGAAATAAGTTGCCTTCAGATCCTATCTTCTAAAAGAGCTTTTCTGGAGAGATATCAGCATAATATATTTTAAAAAACAAACACACAAATGTGTTTCCCAGAAATGGAAAGGGATATAAGGTACAGCTTCATTTCAAATTAGCAAACCTTATCCCAAAGATATCTCAGGAAACTGCTTGATTAGCACTCTTTCCTGGGCCCTCCAGAGCCATCCATTCAGAGACTGTCAAATGACAGTGTCTAATGTTGACATTAGCTGAGACCATCCATCTGACAAAGCTGAGGGTGCAGAAAGAGTCAGGGGGATGCTAAAACTTGATTGAGCGAGGTCTGGGAAACATCTCTCTGGGAACCATGAGTGTGGCCCGTGGACAGAGGGGGGCAGCAGAGAGCTGCTGGAGAGGTAAGCTCATCAGGGAGCTTCCAAGGGGGCAGGTGGTTCTGGTCACCATGGAGACCTTGGCTGGAACATCCGGCCCCAGGGTCAGTAACCCAGCTGAAGAATTAGTCCTGTTGAGATTCCTGGCTGGGATTCACACATAGGACACTCCATTTTCCACACTGTGGCCAGAGATCTTCATAAACCTGCCCCTGATCGTGTCATTCTCCTGCTAAAAAGGCACTTTAACCAATCTCCCCATTGCTTAAAACAAATTCTCAAGCTTTAGTGTGTATCAACATGACTTGGAGGACGTGGTACAACATAAATCACTAGGGCCCTGCTCTCAGAATTTCTGATAGGCTAGGTCTGGGACGGGACCCGAGATTTTGCATCTCTGACAAAGTCCGGGTGATACTGAAGTTGCTGGTCCCCACTGGTCCAGGGACCACACCTTCAAACCACCAGCTTAGAAAATGCTGAGCCGCCATTCCTCTCCTGCCTAATTCCTCTTGTATCCACTCACTTCCACCCTCACACACAATGCTCTACCTGGGGACTTCCTTCAGCTCCCCAAGGGAGCCGTGGCTCCCCACACCTCTTGGCCTGTTCATATCTGCCCTCTCCGCTGTTACGCTCACCCTCCATCTCTTCACCTGGCTGAGACTTACTTGTCTTAGGTCCCTAGTTAGACGCCTCGCGCTTAGGATCTCCCATAGCGCCCTGTGCTTCACCTCCTACACTGTGTCGCAAACAACTGTGTGTGTGTGTGTGTGTCTATCAGCCTTGTGAGAGCAGGGGCTCACCACCACACCTGCTCAATCCACCGTCACCCTCTCATCTGGATTCTCACAGTAACCGTGCTACATTTCTCTGACCATCTTCCTTTTCTGTTCTCAATGACTATTTCAAACAATCTTCATTCTCTTCAGATCTCTAACCTTCACACCTCCTCTATCACACTAGACAGGTGGCCTTGCCTACTCCCTCACGGAGAAAATAGAAGCCACCAAACAGAAACCTCGCAACTTGCCACCACCAAACTGACAAACCCACCAGCATCTGTACCCACCGCATCCCCCTGACCCCCTGTTACAACAGAGGAACTGCCTGTACTTTCTAAGTCTGTCTAAAGCCAGACTCTCCATCTATGCAGTGGTTTCCCCTCTCCTACTACCTCAGAAAAAACCCACTATCAACACACCTTCTCCGCGTTTCTTCAACCTCTTCCTCTCCCCTGATTTTCTGCCTGCTATTTTCAGAACTCGCTGACCTTTCTCTTCTATAAATAACCATCCTCCTTAGGCTCCATGTCATGATTTCCGTTTCCTCATTTCCCATTCACTCCACAAGCCATTTTTCCTCAGAAACTGTACTAAGGTCGTGAAGGAACTTTCTTTAGCTGAATCCAAGGATGCTTTCAGTTCCCATCATCCTTGCCCCAGGTGACTCGTTCTTCCCTTAGCTTCCATGAAATCCCAGCCAGGTTTTCTACCCATCCGCCTGTTCCTCCTGTGCTTCACTTGTAAATGCTGGTATTCTGTTGGGTAAATCCTAGGACCTCTTGTCTGAAGTCTGCCTGGATAGCATGTCCATTACCGTCAATTCAGTTACTACACACATACCAGCCACTCCCTTTACGGGAGAGGTCTCCAGCTCTCTGACGTCCAGATTCAGAAAACAAATTGCCCGTTCTATGTATTTTTCTTTGGTGTTCAGAGGTCCCTCATACTTAACTGAACTTGTGATCTGCCCCCACAGATGCTCCTTCTAGGTGCTTGTTATTGAAGGAAATGGCCCCAGGCACGTGGCCTTGACACCTCCCTCTGCCTACTACTCCCTGCTCACCATATCCACAATTCCTCAATTCTACTAGACTCTCTCCCTCTCCCCCACTACCACAGCCCCAGCTACCATCCCATCTCTCACAGCTACAGCCATCAGGATCCTTGAAATATCTCTGGCCCCGTCCAATCAATTTCTCCCACTTTGCTAAAGAGGTCCTTCTAAAAACAAATGTCACCTCTTTGTTTAAACCCCATGATGGACATCCATCACTGGCGGGATACTTCAGTCTTGTTTTGACCCCATACCCCAGCCACCAAGCACGCAGCCCGTACTCACCTCAGGGTCTTTACACATTCTGTTCTCTCTCTGGACTCCGGCTCTCACATCCATCCTTGCCTAATAAACTCCCGCTCATCCTTTAGGGCTCAGCTTTAGATTCCCTGAGGGAAGTTTCATTGACCTTCCATCAGCGCCCACTACCCTCTCCGCCTACACACTCTCCCTGCATCTCTTCGCCTGGCTGGGTTAAGTTTACCAGTTAAACACTCTCACAGCACGCTGTACTTTGCCTTCATAGCACTCAGCACAGTTGTGGTCCATCAATTATTTGTGAAAATATTTTTTAATGCCTCTTTCTCTTCATCTAAGGATCACACAGCCGGGGATCAGATCCTCCTTATTCTCTGCCGTATCTCCACTACCTTTTATGATGCCTGGCTTGTACTGAGCTGACAACAAATCTTTGTTGAAGAAATAATGAATGATTAGAGAAAAATATGCCATAATTTGAGATTCAACACCTCCTGGACTGATGCTTTGCTGATTCTCTACATTTCGCAATTTCCTCTGTATTCAGCAGATAATAAATAATAGCTCATATTTCTTCGGAACTTTCTATTTGTCTGTTGCTGTCCTAAGTGTATTACATTCTCACAAAATTCCTGTGAGCTAGATACTATTATTATCTTCATTCTATAGTAGCAGAAACTAAGGCACAGAAAAGTGAAGAAACTTACCCAAGGAAACAGAGCTGATCAGTAATAAGCTGGGCTATAAATCAAGATAGTCTGGCCTACATCCTGTGTTCTTAAACACTATGATATACTGTCTCTCAAAATCTTTGTGGTACATACAAGGAAGACCTCTGTTGAGTGTGGAGACTTTTGCATTAATAAGGGTGCTGTTACAGAGAAAGGAAGACAAAAAAAATTTTGATACATCAGTGGTTGTCAGAATTTAATGTGCATTACAATTGCCTAGAGAGATTGTTAAAATACAGATGCCCCAGCACCAGGTGCACCTGGTCTGAGGGGGGAGGCCCAAGAATTTGCATTTCTAACAAGTTTCCAGGAGACGCTGATGCACTTGGTCCAGGAGCACACTTTGAGGACTACTGCAGGACAGAAAGGATTTTCACAAGCTTTCTCAATCTTTAAAAATGCTTGGTACCCTTCCTCTGCAATCTACAACTTCTTTGAAGTTGGTTGCTATTGATTTCAAATGTATAGTGAAAAAACTCAAGATTTTGAATCAAAGAATCATTAGAACCTCTCTAAGAAGTATACAGCCCCCCAAAATAACCACGGAATGGTTTGTATTTCCTGAGCCACCAGACATACCACATCTCCTCATCCTCCTGGTGTGGTTGAGGAAGCCTTTTAGAATTCCCTGCAGGGCTGGGAATTGAGGCCATCCATCCCCCAGGACTAATCACAAATATTTTATAAAGATGAAGTTCCGTTATATCTTTGTTCTTTGTATCTTGGCTTTTGTTAGCGCATTTTAATTAGGATCTGGTATCTGCAATAAACAGTAAACATAAAGAGCTTTGCAAAAATGTATTAGACTGTTTGTTTTCACACTCTAATGCATATTTGCACAATTTTACCATGAAAAAAGGAAAACATGCTAAGCTCTTGGGCTCTATCCCAAATGTCCTGGAATAGAATCCGGAAATTACTAAAAATGCATCATATTCCAGCAATTAACCTAGGAAACGAGACTCCATTCTCTGTGTGAAAAAAGAACATTTTTGAGGGGAGAAGTCTGTGGAGGAGAAGGCTTCTCGATAACACGTGTATCGCATTCTCCAAACTGGTTTTGAAATTTGGACTATTTCCCTTTCATGCTAAAAGAGCTTAATAAACAAATTAAGTTGAGTAATGTTTTGTTTTTCTCTTTCAGAGTGTTAAGAAAACCGCTTCTACTAACTGAAGACGGGAAGGACTGCTAAGCATGAAACGAGGGATAAAATAATCACATGTGGTCTCATTTTTAAAAGTTGCTGGGGATTAATAATTTTCTTGCTAAATAGTTATTCGCTAGAATGAATTATTATTAAAATGGTAGAATCATGGTGAATGCTGATGACAAACGATAGTTTGGGGGATTATATTTGAACATATCCTAATCAAAAAGTAGCAAAAACTTTAAAAATCTCCAAATGTGGCTCTTGTGTACAATTGTTATTGATAGGACACCTTGATAGTGTTCGAATACGATGCAAAAACCATAAAAGTGTGAGCAATTCAGAGGCAATAAAGTGATTTTCCTTCTGTATCAATCCCTTAATATGTTTCCAAATAAAACACAGGATTAAGTAATTTATTTTGTTGCATGATTTATTTATGGATTGAAACACAGTAAACAATAGATAAAAGGCATAGTCCCAGGCATCAATTTAAAGTATAAAAATCATTATATTTTATTAGAAGGAGGTACATAAAAATGCCAACGTGATCTGTAAAGAAAGGAAAAGTGTTAGCTCATTGGTCCCAAGTCTAAGTTAGACTTGGTTTTTCTAAATCCCCTTTAGGGGAATGATATGGCTGAATTTAATTAGAAATCTGTTTTTGTAAGCTTAAAGTTGTGAAAAAAGTTAAAAGGTTGGATCATGCAAAAATAAAAATGGCTGTGAGGATCTTAGGGAATTTGAACCGGTAAACTTAGATTTTATTTCCTGCCAACTGTTTGCAGGAGGATTAAGAGATGTACAGGAATTATTAGTTTTCAGTAAAAGCCAGCATTTTATAAAGCAATTAATTTTTCATTAGTTCCACATAATTTTGGCAAAATATAGTTTTGTTCCAATAAAGCTATTACATTTCAAGAGGTTACTCTAAACTCTAGCCATTAACTTTACATTAATTCACCAGATTTATAATAGGCTAAACTACAGGCAGGAAAGTAGTAAAAATTTTGTCAGAATATATTAGAATTAAAAGGAAAAAATTAAGATGAAAAATATTAAAAAACAGGTCATAAAACTTCTAAATTTCTAAGCGTGGTTATGCATTTATTTAAAAGACATTTTCCTATAATGTTTCTTAAGCATATAAAATGAATTGTACAAAGTTCACCTTAAGTTTTTGCATGAGGTTATCTTGGAAGTATCAGATATTTTATTACAATACATGTATGTTATAATTACAATAAATGTATGTTATAATACAATAATAAAACATACTTTAAGAATTAAGAAAAATACTTATTAGCACTGAAAATCTATTCACAGAGCCATAAACTACCCTTCTCAATGCTAGAACTACTTCAACGCATCCACAAAATTCCACTCAGACGGCCCATTCACCCAGATAACTGGAGTGTCTCCCCTCCAGTTTGAGGTCTTTAAACTTCACCAGAATTACAAAGAAGCCTAGTTGAGTGAGGATAAGAGAACTCAAAGTCCCAGCAGGAGAATGTTTCTTAACTGTTTACCTCCAATTAGGCCTCAATGGACAACACACTCATCTCTACCACCAACCTGCTCCAGGCCAGAACCCCCTTGATCCAACTCACTGCAGTATTCTCCTACCAACTCCCTCAAATCCCATTCTTGTTCCCCATCTCAACTCAGCTTCCATACTGTGGTCAGAAAGACCTTGTAAAAAATGTAAGTCATGGAAGCAACCTAAATGCCCATCAACAGATGAATGGATAAAGAAGATGTGGTATGTGTGTTTATATATATATATATATATATATATATAAAAACACACAATGGAATACTAATCAGCCATAAAAAAATGAACTAATGCCATTTGCAGCAACATGGATGGACCTAGAGATGACCATACTAAGTGAAGTAAGTCAGACAGAGAAAGGCAAATATCATATATATGTGGAATCTAAAAAAATGATACAAATGAACTTATTTACAAAACAGAAACAGACTCACAGACATAGAAAACAAACTTATGGTTACCAAAGGAGAAAGGTGGGGAAGGATAAATTAGGAGTTTGGGGTTAACAGGTACACACTACTATACATAAAATAGAAAAACCACAAGGTCCTACTGTACAGCACAGGGAACTATACTCAATACCTTGTAATAACCTATAATGGAAAAGAATCTGAAAAAGAGTAGATATATATTTATACCTGTATAACTGAATCACTTTGCTGGACACTTGAAATATTGTAAATTGACTATACTTCAATAAAAAATTAAAAATAAAAAAGTGTTCAAAAAGTAAGCTAGACCGTGTCTTTCCTAAACTGAAAACCCTCCTCTGGTTTCCCTTGCCCCTTGACTAGAATCTCGCTCCTACAGAACCCTTGACTTCTGTTTCTCTCCTCTGAGTAACACTTTCCTTGGCAGTCAGTGCAGCCCAACCCTGTGAGGTTCCTTCAAGGATTCTGTCCCCACTCCTATCCTTGGTCATGCACAGGCACCAGATAAATGCTGAGTTCCTATGTTACCACCACTTTGGTTCTAAGACATTTGTCCCAGCATGTTCTTGATGAGAATTTCTGTCCATCCAGTTTTCAGATTTGTTGACGGGTTTTGTGCCTCTTTTTGCCCTTTGGACAGGGCAACCAATACACTCCTTCACATAGGATCCTGACCCCCTCTCAAACATCACCTTTTTACAAACCCAGCCTTGTTCAGTGTAGGCCCAGCATCTTCTTCATGAGTCCTGCTCAAATGCGAGGTACCTTTCATTAGGTTATACCAGCACCACGTGGGTCCAGGGAAGAACCTCACAATCTAGTATTAATCTATTCTCTAATGACTGCACGTGTGCTCATATTGTCTCCCCCCCGCCCCCCAGTAGCTCATTAGGTCTTTGAGGGTAAGCTATGTACTTAATTATTTACATTATGTTAGTGGAGTGCTGAGGACTTAGCAGATGTCATACCCACCATGCGCTCAGCTCAGGGCATGATGGGTCTTCACAATGAGCTGGCTCCCAGACAGCCATGAAGGCAGGACTGAGGAATCCAAACTAGGAGTGGGCCGATCACTCATTCACTCAATTACCATCCACCCAGAAACCTTTATATCCTGATAGCTACGCTAGTTGAGGCCGAGAAAGAAATGAGTGAAACATAGCTACTTTTCATTTCTTTCCAAATTCTTGAATCTCCATCAGCATGCACATGGTACATTCACAACACACATGCACACATATATACATTTTTGCTTCTCTGCTCAGTATCTTTTAGCCTGCTTTACTAAGAATAGTGGATCATTGTATATGCAGGAAATCTAAGAGGTAAAATGGAAAACAATGAAAACTAATAATAGAGTTCACTTAAGTGGTAAATTGATGGATAAATGTACAAAAATCAATTTCCTATATACAAACAATAATCAAGTAGAAATTTTTCCCATTTGCAACACCAATGAAAAGTATAAAATAGTTAATAATAAACCTAATAAGAAGTATGTATAAAGAAAACTCTATAAATTTTTGAGGCACATAAAAGAAGTCTTGTGTGATTTTAATGGAATACAACGTTTCTGTATCAGAAAACTCATTACATGAGGTGTCATTTGACCCCCAAATGATTTAGAAATATTATTCAATGTCAATTAAAATCCTCTAAAAATTTTGGAATAAGGCAAAATGATGTTCTTGTGAAAGGATAAATGGGAAAAATGCAAAAAAAAAAAAAAGAAAAGAATAATTGTGTTAGCTGTCTACAGCTGCATTAAAACTTACCTCAAAGTTTAAAACAACAAACTTTTTATTACGTTAGCTCCTGTGAATCAGGACACCAAAGTGGTTTAGCTGGGTGCCTCGGGCTCGAGTTCTCTCCCAATGTTGCAGTCAAGGTCTCAGCTGGGATTGTCATTAACTGTCATCTCCTCTAATGGCTCCACTGGGGTAGGATCCACTTCCCAGCTTACATAAGTGGTTGTTGGCAGGATTTGATTCCTCCTGAGCTATATAGGACTGAGCACCTCAGTTCCTCACTGGCTGTCATCAGGAGACCCCCTTCAGGTCCTTGCCACTTGGCCATCTCCACAGGGCAGCTCACAATGAAGCAGCTGGCTTCTCTCAAAGCAAGTGAGAAAACAAGAAAATATCCAAGATGGAAACCACAACCTTCTTGTAACCATAAGTGACGTAACATTACCTTTACCACATTTTATTCACCAGGGAGTCACTAAATCCAGCCCACACTCAAGCAAAGGAGAATAACCAAGGGCATGAATACAAGGAAGCAGAAATCATAGAAGCCCGTCTTAGAGGCTGCTTACCAAATAATCAAGGGGAACTTGTACTGCCAGCATCAGAATATACCATGAAGCTATAATAACTAAAACAGCACATTACTGATGGCAGAATAGACATTATTCAATGGTGCAAGATAGAAACCTTCAAACAAATAAAAGTATATGTAAGCATTTAGTACATTAAAATAGTGATCTTGGGCTTCCCTGGTGGCACAGTGGTTGAGAGTCCGCCTGCCAATGCAGGGGATGTGGGTTCGTGCCCTGGTCCAGGAAGATCCCACAGGCCGCGGAGCAGCTGGGCCCATGAGCCATGCCGCTGAGCCTGCGCGTCAGGAGCCTGTGCTCCGCAATGGGAGAGGCCACAACAGTGAGAGGCCCGCGTACCGCCAAAAAAAAAAAAATAGAGATCTTTAAATAAATGGGAAATCTCAAATCACGTTGAGAAAATTTGTTATCCATTTGGGAAAAAAAATATGATATTGGATCTTTGCCTCACTGTATGACCAAGATTAGTTCCAGGTGTTTGAATAGTTAAATATATACTTTTGAGGAGGGACATAAATGGATATTCAGTTCTATCAGTAACATTTTATTTCTTAAGCTAGGTGGAGTATATGGATATTTGTTATATAATAGCAAAACTTGTAGCTCACTACACATCAGGCACTGTTATAAGTACTACACATATGTTAATTTACTTAAATTTCAGATCTATCTTACAAAGAAAATTCTACTATTTCCCCATTTTAAAATAAGAAAACTAAGGCACAAAATCTCACACCTTGAAGATTCATGCCTATTGTATTAGTCATCTATTTTTACATGACAAATTATCCCCAAACTTAGCAGTCTTCAACAACTAACATTTATTATTTCATACAGATTCTGAAAGTCAGAAATCTAGGAGTAGCTTGGCTAATTCTGCACCAGGGACTCTCACGATATTGTAACCAATGGGTCACCTGGGGCTGTAATCATCTGAAGGCATTATGGGGCTGAAAGATCACTTCCAACTCTTCTCATGTAATTGTTGGCCTGAAGCCTCCATTATCTTCCTCACTGGCTACTGGTAGAGGGCCTCAGTTCCCCATCACGTGGACCTCTTCATAGAGTTGATTGAGTGAACTCATGGCATGGCAGCTAACTTCCCCCAGAGCGAGAAACCTGAGAAGGGGAAAGAGAGAGAGAGAGAGAAATAGAGAGAGAAGTCTCAATGTCTAATATGACCTAATGTCTGAAGACACACTCCATCATTTGTACAGTATCTACTCATTAGAAGTGGGTCATTAAGTTTACCCCGTACTCCAGAGGAAGGAATTTTTTTGGTTGTATTGGGGCTTTGTTGCTGCACGTGGGCTTTCTCTAGTTGCGGCGCGCAGGGGCTACTCTTCGTTGTGGTGCACGGATTTCTCATTGCAGTGGCTTCTCTTGCTGTGGAGCACGGGCTCTAGGCCACATGGGCTTCAGTAGTTGTGGCTCACGGGCTCTAGAGTACAAGCTCAGTAGTTGTGGCCCACGGGCTTAGGTGCTCCATGGCATGTGGGATCTTCCCGGACCAGGGCTCAAACCTGTGTCGCCTGCATTGGCAGGAGGATTCTTAACCACTACACCACCAGGGAAGTCCCAGACCTCCACTTTTTGAAGGGAAGAGTGTCAAAGAATTTGTAGACTTATTTTAAACACCCATGAAATCAGGCTCAGAAACTGATTGACTATTACATATATTGCCTCTTTTATATTATTCTTCATGCCAGCTTCTATGTGTGAAATATTTCATACTAACTTAAAGGTTAAATATAGAAATTAAAAGGATTAAATGAATCATAGGCAAGTATTGTTCAATGTTATGATGGGTAAGGGCTTTCTAAGCATGACACTCAAAATAGAAGCCAAAAAGAAAAAAAAAAAGGCTGAAAGGTATAACTATTCAGTATTCTGTAATAACCTATATGGGAAAAGACTCTGAAAAAGAATGGATATATGTATATGTATGGATGAATCACTTTGCTGTACACCTGAAACTAACACAACATTGTAAATCAACTATACTCTAATATAAAATTTAAAAAAAAATTTTTAATAAAATAAATGAAAGGTATAACTACCTTTTTTAAACCTACATATCAAAAATCACCATCAGCAAAGTTAAAAGTCAAATGGAAAATTTAGAAAAAAATATTTGCAACGTATATGACAGATGAAAAGTTCCTGTCCTTAGTACCAAAGGTGCTTTAAAATCACTAACAAAAAGATAAATACAGGGCTCCCCTGGTGGCGCAGTGGTTGAGAGTCCGTCTGCCGATGCAGGGGACACAGGTTCGTGCCCCGGTCCGGAAAGATCCCACATGCCACGGAGCGGCTAGGCCTGTGAGACATGGCCACTGAGCTTGTGCATCCGGAGCCTGTGCTCTGCAACAGGAGAGGCCACAACAGTGAGAGGCCCACGTACTGCAAAAATAAAAAAAAAAATAAAAAAAGATAAATACATTCATTGAATAATAACTTGACATAAATAGGCAATTAAAAAGAAAAAAATAGAAAATACAAAAAAAGTGAAGAAAATATTCAGCTTATTTGATTTTTAGTAATCTAAGAACAGCAATTAAAAATGAAATCTGTATGTCTTTTCAAGTTAGCAAAGATTGGAGAAACTATGGTATTTTTAAGATTTGGAGGAAAAGAGAATTTCATATGTCCACAGGTATATAAATGGATACAAATTCTGCAAGGAAGTTTTCACTATATACCAAAATCTTTAAAGAGTTGTTTGCCCTTTCACATAACAACTCTGCTTCTAGCAATTCATCTTAAGAACTAATTGGACAAAAGTGTACATATACAGATGCTCATCACAGCATTTTTTATTATACTCAAAAAAACTGGAGCAGCTTAAATGTCCAAAAACCAAAGGTTTTGTTAAATAAATGATGGTACAGTGGTGAATGATGGAAAACAACACCATTAAGGTTTTAGAAGTATATTTACTGATATGGAGGAAATTTATGAGATTTAATGAATAATATATTTTAACTGGCATATATAACATGATACAATTTTTGAAAGAAAAAATTTTCAATGTTATGTGCATAAAGCATATGTTAATAGTGTTAAATGAGCAAAAAGTTAATAACATTATCTTTAAATGATAAATTTTAGGTGATTTTTATTTTCATCTGTTTATTCCTATTAAAAAAATACTACACGAAATGAGCCCAATTCATAAATCCAGAGTTGTTTCTTCAATGACCCCTCAGCCCTTCTCCTTTCTCCCTCACTACATGAATAAATGACAGAAGAGGCTGGAACCTGTTATCACCAATTAATAGTCATTAACCCCCTCCCCTCTAGCACTGCCTCTGTAATTTGCATAATACAGAAATGAGTCTGAAATCCTCTGCTCAGGATCTCCATGCACTTTACTGAACCTACTAGTGTTTCTGCTTTTAAGCTAGAACTTTAGGCAGCATTTCCAAAATCATGATATGTTCACATGTAAAACAAGTGATCAAAAATGTACATGAATACGAGCCTGTCTTACACACCTAAAAAGCTTACAGTAGCTTTTATCAGTGTAGTTTACCATTTCTCAAAACTGCATCTATGTCATCTGCCTCTGTCATTTTAGAGACGATTGAAAGTTTGATTTTGAATATGAAAAATTCTTAGACTGCATAACAGGTCTATAACTGAGAGTTAACCATTCATATTGAAAGGTAGCCAGGGCCAAAGAGACTATCCATTTATTACTCTTATGTTCTTATGGATTAATGTTTTTAATTAATTTGGCCAAATTGTGGTCAACTTTCTGTTAAGGAAATTAAAATCCAAGAAAACAAGTAACCACTTTTTGATGTACAAAGAGAAATTCATATTCACTTAAATATTTTAAAAGGTCAAAAATGACCATATAAATCGCATACTAATAATAAAACATATTTCAAAGGGCAATGGTCAACACAGAGTACTATTCACTTTTTAAAAAATAGAGCATTCCTATTTTAGATCAAGGAAGAATTTGCAATACAAATTAAAAGATGAAGGAATTCTAAATTTTACTTGGTAAGAAAGAATAAGTGAATTTCATCTTCTTTTCTTCTTTAACTAATAAAATCTCACATGCTCATTCCTATAAGGCAGCACATACCAGATCAAACCAATATAAACTTACAAAGACTTTTTGAAATTATGCAATTAGTTTATTCATTTGGAAAAATTTTTATGAGTGACTTCCTAATATTTTCCCACATCATCATTGATTATCTTTAGAAGAGAAGTATTGGCTGAATGGTACTTGTCCTTTTAGAATATCGAAGAAAATATTTCATTCTTTTAGAGATATCAATTCCCACTGAGAACAAACTCCTCTGATGGTATTAAATAAATAATAAGAATAAAGTTACAATATCCAATGTCTGATTCAGCACCCATCTTAATGAGTTTTAAGGCCATGTTAAGTGCTTTGAAATCTTCAGAGAGTAGGAAGGACAATATATTGTACCACTCAATTTGGAACATAACATCATTCTATCAGAGATTAATATTTCAATTCTTCATTTTATTTCAATATTTTCACTTTGATCTCTTTTGCATTGCCTATCTGTATTTTATGGAAGAAGCAGGGTTTAATATAATACAGAAATAAGCAAAAATTCTAAGGAGCTCAGAAATATTTGGGGGGTTGTCTGGTCCTTTCTACCATTGATTTTTAATAAAAGCATATTGCATTAAATTGAACAGCACCAAACTAGTACTTAAAAGAGGCATCTGTTACATAAGAGAAACAAGCTCTGTTTTCACTGTGGGACTGCTGGCTGATCATGTACCCAGTCGGGGCCTCAGTTGTCTCATCTAGAAAAATGATGGCTGGATGAGACAATCTCCAGCTGCAATATTCTTTGAGCACATGAAATCTAAGTTGAGAAAAACCTGTACTGAACATGTCTAATCAGGGTGGCTTGTGCTACAACATAGCGGTACTTCCTTAGAAATCCCAACCTAAGAATCCTCAATTTTTGAAAACTCCAAAGTTCATACATTGAGAAAACCAAATCCCCTCCCAGGAAAGATAAAATAATCACCTTCAAATATCAATTCATCTTGACTAATGGCATAATTTGTTCAAAATACTTCTAGAATCAAACCAGTAATTCAGTCTGGAGCTTATCCATCTAGAGCCAAAGAAGTTTACTTTTATAAGTGAATATATCAGAGATCGTCATCTGCAAGCTACCCCTAAGTTCCCAAGGGTTAAGATATGTGGAAAATAAAAATAAACAAAAGGCTTTTAGTAATTATTTAGCCTAACAGTTTCTTCCCTTTTCAGTATCATTAAGAATTCACGCTTCCCTGGTGGCGCAGTGGTTGAGAGTCCGCCTGCCGATGCAGTGGACACGGGTTCGTGTTTCGGTCGGGGAAGATCCCACATGCCGCGTGGGCGGCTGGGCCCGTGAGCCATGGCCGCTGAGCCTGTGCGTCCGGAGCCTGTGCTTAGCAACGGGAGACGCTACAACAGTGAGAGGCCCACGTACCGCAAAAAAAAAAAAAAAAAAAAAGAATTCATTTCACAAAACTAACTAAAGTTTAAAAAATTCCATTTTGATTTCACTTCTAGTAGGTCTGACTCCTCTGAGATGAAAACACTGAGGACCATTTCTTTGAGACTTGGGTCCCAGACAAAGCTTTGCCTTCCCTGAGAGAGGAGTACACTTCCTCCTTTCTGATGGCTGATTTGTAATTTATCATGCTTCCCTCGTACCCCACCTGCCAAGAAGCTTAGACTTAAGGTCGAAACCCAATCACAGCAACCACGTGAACGGTTGAAGTTAGCATATTTTCCTTGTCCTTTTTCCTATACCCTGCTTTTCTATTTTATTAACCTTGTTGCTAAGTTGCATTTTATAAGTTATTGCAAACTCTTTTGGAAAGAGGTGAAGTATAAATAAATACCACTGTGAAATGAGCGTAACGTAAAAATTACAGTCTATATTTAAAGAACAACATTCTTCACATCTATACAAGGATATTAAAATTAAAAGTGAACTTATTTGGAAGTGAACAGCATGATATCAGCAAAATTTAGACAAGTAAGTAATTTGTTTATTTGACGCTTCATCAACTGTCTCAATTCATTTTGCTTTATTAATCTCTCAGGGAAAATTGAGGCCTCTCTGAAAACTTGGAGTGTTCAATTCAATTAAATATTTTGTAAAAATACATGTAACTAATTTTTAGGTGAATGTCTAACTTCAAAGTGGAAACAAAACTCTTAAGAACTGGAGGCTCTGTGTTATTTAGGGGAGCGCTGGCTGCAACAACAAACCCAAAATGCGTAAAGACTCAAACACATTTGAAGTTTATTTTTTGTTCATGTAAGTTCTACAGGGGAGTGAGTGGGGTGTTTAGAAAAAGGTTCACAGATAAGGTGACACTTGAGAAGGCCCTTCAAAGACAGGAGGGATAAGGAGATGGACAGGAGGGAAAATCTTGCTAAAATGAACAGGCTAGAGAAATAAACCAGGATCACATCATAGAGGACCTGGGCCTGGAGGCTAAAGAGTTTGAAATTCATCCTGTGGATGATGGAAAGTTCCTGATGGATTTTAAGCATCAGGGAAACAAGATAAAACTGCATTTTGCTAAGACTGTTATCCTGGCCACAGTGTGGAGGAGAAATTATGGGCCAGAGTGGAAACAGGAGGCCAGTCAGGAGATAGTTGTGGTAGTTATTACAAGGTAGGTTTACTATATACACTAGGACAAAGTTCCTGGGCAGAAAAACACCCCTCACCCCACTCCAACCCTTAGGCATGTTCACAAGCAACAGGAAATTTCACACAGACAAATGCTCCTAATCTGTACATAGATGCTTCCAGGCAGTAACCTTAGCTCAAGTTGTATTTATGAAATGTGTGGAGCTAGATGAGAATGCCTTCCTCTTTATTGATTACTTTCAATTACACATTGGGATAGTCTTTTGCCAGATATGCCTTATGATTTAGATCAGTGCTTCTTTATCTGCGAGGAAGGACCAGGTTTTGTGTTTTCTTTTTCCAATATGTCACAGGCTGACACTTTCTTCAAATACAATAATGATAAATTACTAGAAAAATGAAATGAAAAAGCAAAGAATACAAAATACAAGCTCTTTTTCTAATTTTATTGAACAAACAAAAAATAACTCCATCAAATTGCTATCAGAGTCTCTGAACGCTTACTCTCAATTTCTGCCGTGTACCAGTGAGAGTTTGCAGACTGGCACAAGTGCACAGACCACACTGAGTAGCATTGGTCCAGATGGGCAGAGCAAGAGGTATGGAGCACAGGAAAAGTGACAACCTCCAAGGGGATCCTAGACTCCCCTAGTTTATTCTCCCCAAAGAGACTGAATGATGACAGTACTAAAACCAGTAGGCAAAAGTGGTCAGACACAAAGTCCAGCTTTGTGTTATGAAATAATGTAAACAAAGCAGTTTTTTTATTAGATTTGTGTCAATGGGGATGTTTCCCTCCTATGTAACTTTGCTTTCAGCAACCACTGAGACCAATATTTAAACATGTTAGCACTGATGAGCAATGCCAGAAAAAATATAATCAAAGTGACTAAATTAATAATTTATACACTAACAACTATGTGAAAATATAAGGCATGAGGAATTAAATTAGAAAAAAGTGTAATCCAAATTAGAGTGCATCTCAATTAAATTCGATTCCCCAACAGTGCTGTAAGTTTAGTTAAAGCCCATAGCACTACAATGACCTTAACATCACTAATGGTAACTAGGCTTGGAGCATATGTGGTATATTTGAAGCACTTTATAAATACTTATGTGGATGCTTCACTTAAGCTTAAATAGTCATAAGATTCTTCCCAGACCTCTCTTTACAGGGCAATAATAATAGCTATTTATTAAACACTGGTTGGCTTCAGAGACATTCTCTTTAAATACACCCCAACAACCCTGTAAGATAAGTATTATATGCTCCCATTGTAAAGATGAGAAAACTGAGGTTCAGAGAAGGTAAATACCTTATGAAAGGTACACAATTGTTAAGAGAAGAGAGCACTTTGAAACCCTTATCTCTGATACCAAAGCATGTCGTTATAGCCAATATGCTCTACTGTATTCTGCCTGAACCATTGGCTCAAAGTGGAGCTTTGACCCAGAGGCTAGAGACAGCCTGGCTGGAGTTGCTTTTTCAGCTTTGACTGAGATGGAGATACACTAGTTCTTGACCCTCACTCAGTAGTAAAATCCCTAGCAAGGTGCTACCACCCAGGACAGCCCAATCTCTGTAACTGCCTGTCTTTTTTTAACTTTTTATTTTGTAATAACTTTAAATTAATAGAAAAGTTACAAAACTAGTACAGAGAAGTTCTCATATACCCTTAATCCATTTGCCCCTAATGTTAACCATCTTACATAACCACAGTACCATTAATGAACTCAGGATATTAACATTGTTACAATACTATTAAGCTACAGACCTTGTTCGAATTTTGTCAGCTTACCCATTAATGCCATGTTTCTCACTGCATTTTGTTTTTCTCCCTCCTCTGTCTCCTCCAGTCTGTGACAGTTCCTCAGTCTTCGTCTTTCATAACCTTGACACTTTGAAGAGCGCAGGTCAGTTGTATTGTAACATAATACAATATAATCTAATAATGTATTATAATACAATATAATACAATCAGAATGTCCCTCAATTTGGATTTGCTGGATGTTTTGTCATGCTTACCTTACGGTTATGGATTTGGGGGCAGAACATCACAGAGATGATGTGCCTTCCTAGGGTACTGTCTCAAGCGATGCACATTGTCACTGTCTTATTATTAAGACAATGTATGTCACTATTATTATTAACCTTGATTAAGGGGTTGTCTACCAGATTTCTCCAACTGGAAAGTTACTATATTTTCACTTTGTATTTATTTGGAGACAATATATTTTGAGATCCTCCTGCCAGCCTTTTTAATTTTGACATATCAGCTTGCTAATTTTAGCACAGTTTTTTCCAGTGGAAATGTATTTTAACAGGTGATTACCATGGTTTAAGATATTTACTATAGATATTTTTTGCATTGAATCTGATCAATCCTGACCATCTATGTTTTAAAGACTATATGTATACATGTCTGTGTATCTTTATCTGCACACATACATACTCAGATCTGTTTTGTGAGCAAGTTGTTTTATAGTTGAAGTATAGTTGACTTACATTAGTTTCAGGGGTACAACATAGTGATTCGATATTTTTAAAGATTATACTCCATATAAAGTTATTATGAAGTATTGGCTATATTCCTTGTGCTGTACATTACATCCTTGTAGCTTATTTATTTTATACCTAGTAGTCTGTAACTCTCAATCCCCTACCTCTATCTTACCCATCCCCACTGGTAACCGCTAGTTTGTTCTCTGTATCTGTGAGTCTGTTTCTGTTTTGCTATATTCATTCGCTTGTTTTATTTTTCAGATTCCACATATAAATGAAAACATATAGTGTCTTTCTCCATCTGACTAATTTCACTAAGCATAATACCCTCCAGGTCCATCCCTGTTGTTGCAAATGGCAAAACATTTTTTTTTTATGACACTGACTGTTCAGAAGAGGATGGTTGGAGTGGACAAGCAGAGAACAAACCTACTCATCATTGAGAAGGAAGAACAGCCTCTAGGGGACTGGATGAGGAACAGAAAGACAAAGTGAGGATAGTCAACAGAGAAGAAGTAGAGCCCCAGAGAACTCTGGAAAAAGGCTATGAATTGTCCCTGGCCCCATTTTTCAATATTCCCTTGATAATTTAACCCCCACTCACTCATCCTCAAGTTTTAGCAAGACACATTACCTTCCATGTTGAAACTACATTTCCCAGCTAGATGTGGCCCCATAACTAAGTTCCCAACAATGGCATGTGAGCAGCAAGTGCTGGGTGCACTTCATCAGAAGGGCTTTTTCCCTCTACTCTCTTTCCTTCTTCAACCATGATCCTAGAACAGGACTTCTTGTCCATTTTGTATCATGGACTGATTTGGCATGCTGGTGAACCCCCTGAGACCTTAACAGAATGATGTTTTAAATACATAAAGATACAAAGGATTACAGGGCTTCCCTGGTGGCACAGTGGTTGAGAGTCTGCCTGCCGATGCAGGGGACACGGGTTCATGCCCCGGTCCGGGAAGATCCCACATGCCGCGGAGAGGCTGGGCCCGTGAGCCATGGCCGCTGAGCCTGCGCGTCCGGAGCCTGTGCTCCGCAACGGGAGAGGCCACAACAGTGAGAGGCCCGTGTACTGCAAAAAAAAAAAAAAAAAAAAAAGGATTATAAAGGAAATCACTCATACTGAAATTATAAGAATTATGAAGGAAACCAATCATAATGAAATACAGTTATAAAAATTTTTTTAATGTATGATACCTTACTCTGTGTATTTCTTTATTGATATATTACATAACAAGATTTAACAAGGGAGGGGGTCCAATGACTAACATGGTTTTAAAATGATGCATAGAAATGGTAATTTGAGATAATTGCAGTAACTATAATGTGATTTGATAATACATGTGCCTTCCATTGGTGACAAAGTCACCAGTCTGGCTAACATCACTATGGGTTGTTGCCTATAATTGAAGGAAACACTATATCTCTGTTAGAGGTTTTTTAACTCAAGTTCATAGACATCCTAAATTCTATCCATAGACCCCAGATTAGAGGATATTGGAGCAAGAAGACAGAAGGACTGACCCTGCATGACCCATGGAACAAAGTCACCACTTGCTCTGGACTCCCTCCCTATTGATGTCTGGACTGTTACTTAAAAAGAGAGAAATTTCTATATTGTTTGAACCACTTTGCCATTCTTTTTTCTGTATATGGCTCTCAGTTATGATAGCTGAGCTGTACTCCAGCTCACTAGTTCTCAAACGTTTTGGTCTTCAGACCCCTTTACAATCTTGAAAATTGTTGAGGACCTCAAAAAACTTTTATAGGGGTTATATGTATCAATATTTACCACATTAGAAATTAAAACTGAGAAATTTTTATCTTCTCATTCATTTAACAATAACAAAACCATTACAAGTTAATATCAATAGCATTTTTATGAAAGATAGCTGTATTTTCCAAAAAAAAAAAAAATTCGTGAGAAGAATAGGTATTGTTTTACATTTGTGAAAATCTCATTAGTTTCTGGTTTAATAGAAGACAGCTGGATCCTCATATTTTATTCTGCATTCAATATGTTTTGCTTTGTTGTTTTGATTGAAGTATATGAAGAATATTCAACTTCACACAGATATGTAGTTGGGAATGGGAGGGGTATTTTAATAGCCATTTGAGATAATCCAGGGTATTTCTTATTGATATTATACTAAAACTTGACAAGTGGTAGTTTCTAAGAAGTTAGTTGTAACGTAAAATCTGAAAACATACAAATAAACTTTCATACCCTGTTGCATTAAAATCCATTGGTCTGTCTTGCACTTTGAAAGGCTCTCTTACCCATGTGCAATTCTGTCTCATGAATTGGTCATTTTGAGAATATTGGTTCATTGAGTTATGCAGATCTTCCAAATGTTGATGCATCGTTAGACAATATGCAAAAATCACACTGGTTAAATTCACCACAAATCTCATCAAAAAAAGTTTTTAAGTATTGGGAAGCTGTCAAGCTCATGGTGGTGGATACAAGTCTTCCACAATTATAATTTTCACTTGAAAGCTCAAATGCTATCATTGGCAACAAATACTGTCAGTTGTTTTCCTTGAAGTGACAGGCTTCCTTAATACAGTCTTAAGGAAATATCTGCCAACCACTATAGCTTGTCTATCAGTCATTCTTTCAAGTAAAAATGGTTTTCTGCAAAAAAGAGGCTAATTCATCTCACAGCTCAAGCAAGCACTTTGTCTTCAGACAACCCTCACAGTTCAGGATGTGAAAAAGTAGTTTACATACACTTCCCAGTTTGTCCCCCAGAACATTAAAAAGACATGCACTCAAGGGTTGAAATTTGATTAAATTAATTTTGTTTTATTAATTAGTTTAATAAAATTTCTACTTCTTTATCAAAGACATTCGTAAGTGAAACTGACTTTTTAAAAAAATATATACTGTGAGGGCCTGGTAGTGAAGAATACAATCGTTACTAGAATTTTGGTATCACAACCTTGATTTGTGCTGAGGTACCAGCAGTTTCACCATCAGTGCAAATGGCAATACAGTGAAAAGGACAAATAAAATCTTAGTGTTATTATGAAAACAGTCTGACCTGTGGAATGCCTGAAAGAGTCTGAGAGACCCTTAAGGGCCCAGGGACTGGACTTTTCAAACTGCTGCTGTAATTAATACAACCTCCAGGACCTAAAACAGGTGATAAGCTGGGTGGGAACTGCTCAGGGAAAAGGAACACAAGGTGACAAGAAATAAGTCAGTATCAAGTTTAATGCTCTGCACATGACCCTGGCCAATGGTCATGACCATGAAGAAGTACTGTAACAGAGCAGCACCCTATGGGGCCTTCCTGGGACAGAGCGCCCACCAACACCATGTCCTCTGTGACTGCCTCTTGTCTGTAGAAAAACTTTAGCCAAATAATAAATTTAATCAGAGGAAAAAAAATGCAGAAGCAAAGGAAAGCAGTAAAACAAGACAAAATAATACTTTAGCCATTAAACAAAGTCAAAGACCTTTAGTCCCTCCTCAAGGGCTATAGATAATATCCTGAGCCCTATCCTGTGAGCTGTTTTGCAGATACTGAAACCCCTATCAGGTGGAAGAAGTTAATGACCTGATGACCATACTGTAGCCATGACGTAAACTACTCCATCTTACACAGTTCTGAGAACTGGCCTCAAGGAAATGGGAACAAACTGACCCTGGAATTGAAGATGAACTGTACGTAAAACAATCAAGATGATGCTGATCAGACCACGGCATGATCACTTTCAAGACGACTGTCAGAGCTTCCTGTGCTGTTCTGCATGTAGCCCCCATCCCCACCCCCGCCTGTGCACCACGGAAGTCCCACTTTAAAAACTCTTGTCCCCAGATCGGCAATGGGGAGTTGGTTCTTTGGGACATGAGTCCACCTTCTCCCCGGGATTGCTGGCTTCCTCAGTAAAGCTATCTTTCCTTCTACCCCACACTTGTCTCTTAGTATTGGATTCTTGAGGGATGAGCAGTCAAACCCAAGTTCAGTAACAGTATGGACCTTGGTTCCACAGGCTGCCCCTGGGCTGGCAGGCACTTGGGTTTCATTAACTTCCCTGTCCTCTCCTGTCATGGCTTTGCCCAGCCAGTAAGCCAGTAAGTACTCTCAGGTTCTGAGATCTCATAATTCCTCTTGTTTTGTCCATGTAGCATTCCTCCTACACCCCACTTCTTTTCCAGACTGCCTATTTTCTCAACTGATCCCACCTCCACGTCTGTCCAGGTGTTTTGCAGTGGGATGAGTAAGGTTACAGCATGACGCAGCTCTCAGGCTGCAGCTAATCAGTGCAGAGGTGGACCCAAGACTCAAGCTGTGTCCATAACCCTTTGCTGAAAATGTTGACTCTGGGGGTGCAAATGGGTCAGTCTCTCTCCAGATGGCTGACGCTGTAAGATAGAAACCAGTGGTTCTCAAACTAGGCATGCATTAGAATCACCTGGAGGGCTTGTTAAAACAGACTGCTGGGCCCCACCCAGAGTTTCTGATTCTATAGGGCCTGAGATTTTACATTCTAATGATTTCACAGGTGAGGCTAATGCTGCTAGTCTGGGGACCACACTTTGAGACTGATGTAAAGTTCCAGAACCATCAGGGATCAAGGGCATGGTTCCCATTCTACAACTAGAGAGGTTGAAAAAAATATGTCTGGAGAGATAGAGAAAAAGAGAGATAAATAGATAGACAAAGGGAGAGAGAGAGGGAGAGAGACAGACAGAGACAGAAACGGAGACAGACAGACAGAGAGCCTGAAATATAGAGGTAAGATTCTTAGATACTATCCTGGTAGTTTTCAAGGGCTGTTTCCATTGGTTCCTGAATCTCAGCCACATGCCTATCTTTGGGCTCCAGAAAATCCCTTGCATCCTTGGAATATAATAAAATATGGGTTAAAGTTGGGTTTCTGCCCCGCTAAGCTCAATATCTTCTTAACAGATACACCCTCCCAGAACCATCCCTGCAGAACTGGCTTTTCCCTTAAATTCTATTTGGAACCACAAACCAAGACAGTGGAAACAGAACAAATGTCATGAAGCCTCTCACACACACCAAGACCTCAGCCAAGATCTGCATCAAAGCTGCTAGTTGGTGAAGAAGAGCCCCAATAGGGAATCCCAATAGGATTCTCAGCCACAGCTCAGGGGATAGCATCATGGATGGAAATGCAGGCTCTGGGTGAGAATGCATTGGTTTCAACCTCACGCTGCTACTTGCCAGCTGTATATCATGAGCCAATTGCTTAAACTCCCTAAGCCTCAGTTTCCTTATCCATAAGGTGAGGATGACAATAAGACCTGCCTCAAAACATTCCTGTGAAAATGAAACAGGATCAGTAGGGCAGCTTAGCACAGCATCTGGCACAGGGTGAGCTCTCAAAAATGTTGATTACAGTTATCTTTTTTTTTTTTGACCACACCACATGGCATGTGGGATCCTAGTTCCCCAACCAGGTATTGAAGCCATGCCCCCTGCAGTGGAAGCACAGAGTCCTAACCACTGGACCACCAGGGAATTCCTATGGTTATTATTAATTATTGTTTCTGGTCTCTTCTCACTGTGATCCTGGATCTGCAGAACCACATTCATGGATCCTGGTCTCTGATCCTCTGGATTTGGCTTTTGGGCTTGATCTCTCCAGGCTATGTTCTCCCATGTAGGGCTCTTCATCCCAGTTCCAGCTCTAAGCAATCTAGCTGATAGATTTACCAGGAGATAATTCCGGCCTCCAAATCATCATGGCTGTTAATTCCATCAAAGTTTGAGAGTCTTCAAGGGAGTGTCCTAGCCCCAACCGTCTGGGCAAGAATTCCAAGGCAAAACAAAGCCTGGGAATGGATTTCTGCAAGCTGGTAATAAGAGTCAGCTCATATGTGACAAGGGACAAAGATGATGGTAGCAAGCTGAGGTGGGAAGAGTTCTGATCCTGGGTTCAGGTGTTATAGTGGCTTCTCATGCAGTGTCCATGGCTTCAGGTATGAGGATCCGGCGTCAGTTAAGAACCTGCTAAGGGGGAGATATAGCTCCTGTCATATAGGACACCAACATCACCTGCCACTCAACCACGTTGAAAAATCAATCTCTGTCTTCAGTTTCTCCTATTTTCATCCTGCTAGGCCCTGTGCCCTAAAAACCCAGGACAGCCACCTGCTACAGAGCCAACTCCTAGAGTGAGCCAGCAGTGATATCCTAACAAGGGAAAACACAGAAAAACAGATAACCCAAGTTCTATACCCTTTGGGTATTTCCATCCGTGACCCTCATCTCTGTCATCCTCAGAAATCCTCCTCTCTCGTGCCCTCATGTGCTTCTACTGCCTCATTCCTCCTCCCCCAGTTCACCTGGCTTCCCGTACTTGCCTTGGTGCTTGTATCTCTATGTTCCCTGGAACTGCTGGCCATGACTGCATGTGACCCTTCTCCAGGACCAGTGTCTCCTTGACAACCTTCTCAAGTTGAGGCTGTGGATTCTCCCATGATCCCAGCATCTCCCCTGCCTCTTCCAAAACTCCCTCCTCTGATGTTTTCCTGTTAAGCCGTCTCATTCACTCCATGGTCTGAGTTACTGCCTATGTATTGATGACTACTAAATCTTCATTTCCGTTCCATCGTTGCCTCTGATCACCAGACTCGTATATCTAACTGCCCTTCGAAATCCCTAAAGTTGTCCCTGAGGCACCTTCAAATGAAATGCTCCAAACGGAACCCCCTATTTTTAAAGTTGCACACTTAATTTTTACTCCTGTGTCCTGTACTTCAACACACGGCCACGTAGCAAGGAGCTGAGGACTTCTGCCAACAACCAACACCAACATGTCAGCCAAATGAGGGAAGACACCTCGGAAGTGGATCCTCTAACCTCAGTCAAGACTGCAAGTGACGGTCTCGCGAGATTGCGGGCGGCAGTGCGCGGGGAGGAGGTGGCCTGGGAGCTTCCTCCCAGAGCCATCCTTGCAGGCTACTCGGATGAAGTTGAAAAGAGCTCGACTAGGTGCTAAGGTGCTAAGAAAGAGAGTGTAAGACAGTAAAATAATTAAATATTTTTACTGAGTCTCTTCAACAGGCCACATTTAAGAGGTGTCTCGTAGCCTCTGCTGCCAGAGGCTGGAACACCATGGGTCACACAGGGACACTAGACACCGAGGATGAAGTGGGACCTTTTAACCCATCTTTCTCCAAGTCCTCAAAGTGAAGCCATTGCCCACGAATTGCAGGGGCTCTCCTTGCTCTCCAGTCAGCACCTGCCCCCTCGGAACAAAAGGAAGATTATGCTCCAGCCGAGGCTGCAACAAAGAGGACAGCTAATGGACCAGGGCATCATGCCACCTCCGAAGAGCCCAGCGGCACTCCAGGAGCAAGTAAAAGACTTGGAAGGGGCCAGAACCATAAACTCTTTGAAGCACAAGATCTGGAGCGGACCCAATGGTTCTGAACTTGTCAGGATGCCCATTTTAGAAAGAACGTTTGCAGAGCCATCCTTGCAGGCTTCTCGGATGAAGTTGAAAAGAGCTCGACTAGCTGATGATCTGAATGGAAAGATTGCTCAAAGACCTGGTCCTGTGGAGCTGGTAGAGAAAAACAACCTTCCTGTAGACTCCAGTGTTAAGGAGGTAATTATAGGCATTGGGAAGGACGACTGTCCTCAAACTCACGGCAATTTATCATTTGACAAAGACAGCAGTGATGCTTTGTCTCCAGACCGGCCAGCCAGCTAGGAGTCGCAAGGGTCAGCCACATCCCCACGTGAGCCAAAAGTTAGTGAATCGCCATCTCCTGTGACTACAAACACTCCAGCTCAAGTATCACCTTTCTTGTTTTGACCCCTAAACAGAGGAAGTGCTTTGTTTTTTATATATTAAGATAATACATTATCACCAGAAGAAAAGTCTGAAAGTGCAGAAAAATATAGATTTTCACATGTAATCCAACCACTGTTAACATTTTCAATAGATTCTTACATTTTATTTCTGTTCTATATACACATTTTTAACAAACAGTTTTGCAACTTGCTTTAAAATTTTTTCATATAACTTTTTTTGAGATATAACGCACATATCCTAAAATCCACCCTTTTTTCTTTTTAACTATGTTAACCAGTTTAAGCATACAGTTCAGTAATGTTACATATATTCACACTACTGTGCAACAGATCTCCAGAACTTTTTGTCTTGCTAAACTGAAACTAAACCCATTAAACTGCATCTCCCCAGGGCTTCCCTGGTGGCACAGTGGTTAAGAATCAGCCTGCCAATGCAGGGGACACGGGTTCGAGCCCTGATCGAGGAAGATCCCACATGCCGCAGAGCAACTAAGCCTGTGGGCCACAACTACTGAGCCTGCGCCCTAGAGCCTGAGAGCCGCAACTACTGAACCCGTGTGCCACAACTACTGAAGCCCGTGTGCCTAGAGCCCATGCTCCGCAACAAGAGAAGTCACCTCAATGAAAAGCCCATGCACCACAACAAAGACTAATCCCCGCTCACTGCAACTAGAGAAAAGCCTGCATGCAGCAACGAAGACCCAATGCAGCCAAAAATAAGTAAGGAAATAAATAAATAAATAAAGTTCATCTCCCCATTCCCCTAGGCCTGGCAACCACTATTCTGTTTCTGTCTCTATGAATTTCACCACTTTAGATATCTCATATAAATGGAACCATACAGTGTCTTTCGTGACTGGCTTATATCACTTAACATAATGTCCTCAAGCTTCATCCATGTTGTAACATGTGACAGGTTCTCTAAGTTTTAGGACTGAATAATATTCCATTTTTTGTATATACCACATTTTGTTTATCCATTCATCAGTGGACATTGGGTTGCTTCCATCTCTTGGCTATTGTGAACAGTGATGCTATGTACATGTGTGTGGAAATATCTCTTCGAGACCCTCTTTTAGTTCTTTTGGGCATATACCCAGAAGTGGGATTGCAGGATCATATGGTAGTTCTATTTTTAATTTTTAAGGAACCTCCATACTGTTCTCCATAGTGGTTGTACCATTTCACACTCCCACCAACAGTGCTGAAGGGTTCCAATTTCTCCACATCCTTGCCAACACTTGTTAATTTCTATTCTTTTGATAGTGGCTATTCCAATGGTGTGAAGTGACATCTCACTGTATTTTGTTTGTTTGTTTGTTTTATTGAAGTATAGTTAATTTACAATGTTGTTAGTTTCAAGTGTACAGCAAAGTGATTCAGTGATTCAAAGAATATATATATTCTTTTTCAGATTCTTTTCCATTATAGGTTATTACAATATGTATTGAGTATACTTACTGTGGTTTTGATTTGCATTTCTCTAATTATTAGTGATGTTGAGCACTTTTCTTATGCTTGTTGGCCATTTGAATCATCTTTGGAGAAATGTCTATTCAAATCCTTTGCCCCTTTTAAAATCAGGTTATTTGTTTTTCTATTGTTGAGTTGTAGGGGTTTTTTATATGTTCTAGATATTAACCCCTTATCAGATATAGGATTTTCAAATACTTTCTCCCATTCCATGTGTCACCTTTTCACTCTACTGATAGTATCCTTTGATGAGCAGAAGTTTTTAAGTTTGATATAGTTCCGCTTGTGTATTTTTGGTTTTACTGCCTGTGCTTTTGATGTCATACTAATAAATCATTGCCAAATCCAATGTCATGAAGCTTTTCCCCTGTTTTCTTCTAGGATTTTCATGGCTTGGGGTCTTACATTTGGGTCTTTAATCTGTTTTAATTTCTGTATATGGTATAAGATAAGGAACCAACTTCATTCTTTTGCATGTGGATATCCAGTTTTTCCAACACCATTTGTTGAAAAGACTGTCCTTTCCCCACTGAATGGTCTTGGAACGCTTGGACAGATCATTTGATCATATATATAAGAATTTATTTATGGGCTTTCTATTCTATTGCATTGGCCTATATGTCTGTCTTTATGCCAGTACCACACTATTTTGATTACTGTAGCTTCATAGTAAATTTTGAAATCAGGAAGTGTGAGATCTCCAACTTCATTCTTCTTTTTCAAGAGTGTTTTGACTACTTGGGGTCCCTTGAGGTTCCAGATTAATGTTAGGATAGATTTTTCTATTTCTGTAAAAAAAAATGGCATTGGGAAAATCACCCTATTAAAGTGTATACTTCAATGGTTATTAGTATATTCACAGACTTGTGCAACTCTCACCACTATCTGATTCCAGAGCACTTTGATCTTCCCAAAAAAGAAGCCCATACTCATCAACAGTTTCCTCCACTCAGTCCTAAGCAACCATCAGTCTACGTCTACTTTCTATCTCTGGAATTACCTATTCTGGACATTTTATATAAGTAGCATCATACAATATGTGGTCTTTTGTGACTGGCTTCTTTTACTTAGTATAATGTTTATAAAGATTCATCTATGTTGTCGCATGTACCAGTACATCATCCCTTGTTATGGCTGAATAATATTCCACTGTGTTGACATACCATATTTTGTTTATTCACCAGTCAATGGACATTTGCTATTATGAATAATGGTGCTGTGAACACATGTGGACAAGTTTTTATGTGGACATATGTTTTCACTTCGCTTGGGTATATACCTTGGAGTGGAATTGCTGTGTCATATGGTAACTCTATGTGCATCTTGATTTTATATCTTAATAATAATCATAGTAGTGTTCCTTGTCAATAAATATGCATTCATATCATTTTTTAAAAAAAGACTTCAAATGACCACAGCACCAGCCAGCATCTTGACTGCAACCTCATGAGAGACCTTGAACTAGAAGCACCCAGCTAAGCTGCTCTTCAATATCTAATTCACAGAAACTGGGAGCTGATAAATGTTGATCGTTGTTTGAAGCCAATAATTGAGGGAGTGGAGGTAATTTGCAAGACACTGTGGTAGGCACTGGGATATAGTGGTAAAGATGAGAGATGTTATCCCTGCCCTCTTGGAGCTTTCAGACGATCTATGCCCTAGTCTTTCCCTCACAATCATCAAAATATTGGTGCCTGTTCACAGTCCAAATCTTGCACTGCCCAAGAAATATCATTCAGTATCTCTGCTTCACAGGCCCTTGACCTCTTTAGTTTCTAGGATGTGCATCTTCTGTATTTCAGCAACCGGCTCCTGTGACACATGCTGTGGTCTTGTCATGGATGCATAACTGGACCATCTGTAAAATGTTCAACTCCAATGTGCAAGTTTTTCCCACCTGGTTATTTCTCTACTCATTATACCTGCTCTGCTCTCCTTAAGAGATCCGGGTCCACAGAGCTCTCCTTGTCTCCCCCTCTGTAGAATCTCTCAACCCCTTCCTAATTTTATTTCCTTCCTTATCCAGACTAGATCCCATGCTCCATCACACCACATCGACCACTTCTCTGCTGGGACTCTCACTTAGCCTTTCCTTTTTGTCTCCAAACTTGGATATTTTCTCCTCTGTATGGCTATCATACACCTATCAGTGCCCCACCCATCCACCTCAGCATCTACCTCCATCCCCCAATGGTTGCTTACCAAGGATACCTACACCTCTATCTCTGATGACTTTGTATGTCTGTGGAGCAGACTCAGCCAGAGTTCACAGGGCATTCAGTAGTGCTAAGTGCCCTGTAAGCAGCCCTCAACTAATGGTGAGTGAGGAGATACAGAAAACACCATGTTCTGCATCCACAGTTGATCCTTACCATTGACCAGAAATTCCTCTCTTTTTTTGGCCAATCCACGCAGCTTGCAGGATCTTAGTTCCCCAACCAGGGATCGAACCTGGCCCCAGCAATGAAAGCGCCGAGTCCTAACCACTGGACCACCAGGGAATTCCAGGAAGTGCCTCAATTTGTGATGGCCATCTTTGCCTCTCATGTGCAGTGGCCAGGTCAAGGAATGTCCTCACTTACCCTCAGTGCCACTCTCTTCCTGCTTGACAGAGAAAGTGGAAAAAATCCAGTAGGAACTACATTAAATTCCCTTTCCTACCCTTCTCCTCTGGGGGGAAGGAAAGCAGCTTCCTTGCCTCTTTTTCTCACTCATTGGTAGGAAAATTTGTCCCTCCTATCCAAGGTGAGTCTTTCACCTGGATTCTGGATCCCATTTTCTCCCCTTTCATTACTAAAGATCTCAGATCACCCCTGAACTGACACATGTGATGAAAACTTCCCAGTTATCTTAATTTATCTCCCTGTAGCACCCGAAGTGGCTGACCACTCTCTTCTGAAATGACTTCCTCCTTGGTTTCTGTGACATTCCTCTCTTGTAGTTTTCCTTCTACATCTCTGGATACCCCCATTTGGTGTTTCTATTAATCAGACACACCTTAAATTCTCTCCAAACCACCCACTTCTGTCCCCATCACCACATTGCTAGTCCAGAATACCTCCATCTCAAACCAAGATTACTGAGTGATTCTTCTAGCTGCCTCTTCAGCCCGGCTCACCCTCCAGCCCAGATCAATCCATGACTCCTCATCAGTTGGGTCTTGTGGATGGCAAGGTTGGTGGCAGAGGTAGGAGGTGCTAAAGCTGGCCCCTCCCTCACTGTGCTCATCCTGGGAGATGTGAGAGATTTTCCACTGGGGAGCTGCTGCTTCTGTCTTGGAGAAATCTCATCTGCTACAGTTGCACTTGAATACCAGCGCTTTTTAGACAATCCCATCTGACTTTCTAACCCAGCAACAACTGTGGAGTACCCCTTAAATTGAATCGTCCTTTGGTCTTGATATCTCACATATCTCTAAATCCCACACATCAGCTGCAACTTTCTGATATTACTACCCAAGGATTGATACTGATTGGTAACAATTGTGAATTGTTGAATGAATTGTGAACTGTGAATATCCCATTCACATTTGGAATGCTCATGTCTTTCAAGTCTGAAAGAGGAATGACATGCTTCACACAAAAGTGAATGCAATAGTAAAGATTATATTTTCCCTTTGATTTTGGCCTCCAAGAATCTCATAATTAAAGTTGTGTTTCAACTTAATAACTCTCCAAAACCCCTATCTGTGGTGTCTACAAAACTTTGTTCTCATTTTCCAAATGTCTGGATCTTAAAGTCTTAGTTGGATTTTCCCCCTGATGTATGAGTTCTCTACCGCTGCATACCAAATTACCACAAGGTTAGTGGCTTAAAACAACATGCGTTTATTATCTCTGCTTCTGTGGGTCAGGAGTCGGGCAGAGCTTAGCTGATTCTTCTGCTTAGGGTCTCACAAAGCTGCAGTGTAGGTGATGGTTGGACTGCATTCCTTTCTGGAACTCAAGATCACATAGTTGTTTGCAGAATTTAGTTTTGTGCAGATGTAGGACTGAGGTCCCCACTCCCTTGCTGGCCGTCAACCAGGGGCCATTCTCAGCTCCATGGAGGCCCTCACGGTTCCTTGTCACATGGCCCTCTCCCAGCCCTCTCACAGCATCACAGCTTACTTCTTCAAAGCCAGCAGGAGAACCTCTCCAGTCTGCAAAGATAGTCTTACACAACGTCACATAGTCATGGAAGTGGCCATGCTATCACTTCGGCCATCTGATGTAACTTAAGGGAGTAACTATCCCATTGTATCCACAGATCCTGCCCAAACTCAAGGGGAGAAGATTATAGATGACATGTATACCAAGGGGCAGGAATCTTGGGAATCATCTTAGAATTCTGCTAACCCTAACCCTAATCTTACATTTTTATTTATCATGTTAAAATTTTTTGCATAACTGTATATATTCTGAAATCTATCTCAAATATTTTAGAGAATAAGTCAAGAGACCATCTCACACTGTATGGTAGATTGATTCTAAAAAGGGCTCACCCTAATTATTCCCTTCCCTGGATCCATGCCTCATGTGATGTGACTTTGTAGCTCATTCCAGAGATTCTCAGATGGGCTTATGTCTTTCTTTGGCCATAGACTGAAGCTGAAACAACAGTATGAGAGTACTGGACCTAAATTCGAAGAGGGAGTTGCATGTTTTTGCTCTCTTCCTCTTGGACCCACACCACTGCCATGGTAACAAGCCCAGGCTTGCCTGCTGCAGAGCAATGTAAGCTCCCATCCTGGCCAGTTCTAGACCACCTGGCCCCCAGCTGACACACCAGCTGGCCATAGACCCATGAGGGAGCCTACCCAAGACTAGCCAAGCCTATTCCAGGTCAGCAGAACCTCCCTGTCAATCTATAAATTCATAAGAAATAATAAATGATTATTGGTTTAAGCTATGAAAATTTGGGGATTTTTGTTATACAGCAATAGCTAACTGATGGATGTGGGGAAATGCCAGAAAGGACTTGACTGTATAGTGGAAGTAAAGCATCTAAAAAGGCACAATTCATTCACCGTACCCTCAAATCTCTGTGTTTCATGTACTCAATCACTACTGCTGATGGTGGAATGTTTTCAACCTATGTGGCCCATAATATTCATTCAAAAGACTGATGTGTGACTTGGAGTCCTTTCTACAATGATTAGAGCAATAAAGAGATAGAGAAATCAAATAGCTAAAAAAAAAAAAAAAAAAAGCATCTTGCTGTGCTGTTCTAGACACAGCTGCCCTAATAGAGAAATGTGCAGTTTTTACTTTCCTTGCAGTTTTTCAGTTCAGAATTACTTTAAAATAAATCCCAATGAAAGCAGTAATCAATTATGTCAAGAAGAAAACAAAGTTTGATCTGAAAATACTAACGGAATCTAACATTTTAGAAATAAATTACTGTGTCATGTCCTATGGCAACACTGCATCAAACTGCTTAAAGATAAATTGTACAATCAACTCCTGGGTATCTGCATGTGGATTATCCTTTTGGTAGCCTACAAAGGGAAAACATTTAATTCTAGATTTTTATCCCTCTTCTCTTCAGTGTATTTCTCTACCACCTTTCTAACTACTTAGTCATGACATGCTAAGGGGACAGAAACTGAGTGTAATACAGTAATAATTCACTTATATTGCATCATACAAAAATAAGGCATTCAATATTAAGTAAATTTCCAAGATGACCTAAAAGCACACTTGCTTCAAAAAAAAAAAAAAAACAACTGACCATTCTGATATACATTTTTCTAAAATGTATTTTACATTTTCCCTCCTTAGGAAACAGAATGTGCTTTATTCCTTAAATAAAACTTTATTGTACAAGGTACTTTAGCAGTTGTTAAAAGGATGCAAAGGTGAATCAAAACAGGATTTTAGACTCCAGTGGCTTACAACTGAGGGAGGAAGATGGGTAATAAGACATGTACATAGATTATTCTAGCAGTAAGTTCATTAGAATATAAAGAAAATTTTGAATCCATTTAGTGACATGAGAAAAGGCTGTGTGGAGTTGGATCTCAAGGACAAGAGAGTGAAGCAAGAGAGGCACTTGCCCCAGGTGCAGAATTTAAGGGGGTATCAAAAAACTCAGTAATCAGTAAGGAAAGGATGGATTGGAAATTTGGGGTTAGCAGACACAAGCTATTATATATAGGATGGATAAACAAGGTCCTACTGTATAGCACAGGGTATATATTCAATTTCCATTCATAATGGAAAAGAATATAAGAAAGAATATATGTATATGAATAACTAAATCACTTTGCTGTACAACAGAAATTAACACAACATTGTACATCAACTATATTTCAATTAAAGAAAAAGAATAAAATTTTGTTTTAACCAAAAGAAAACCTCAGTAATCAAGATATGTAATATTTTAATGTATAATTTTTAAAGGTCAAAAATTAATGCAAAAATATCTATGATGAACAAAATATCAAAATTTTAAATAAAGACTGGACAAGTAACAGTACCATGCAGAGCCCTATTGGAGTCTGAGGCAAAAGGAAAAACCCATAAAAGGCCATTTGAGTTGGGGACTAAAGAACCCACGAACTAGGAGGTTACGCCATTTTCTTAAAATTATAGTCAATTGTAAAAAATAGTGGTCTACTGCAAGGAATGATCATTTTTGTGATCATTTACAGCTTTCTACAATTTTGGGTGCCACACACTGAGTGGAATATTGAGGTGGAGATTGCACATGTGTTGATGACATGCCAACAGTGATGCTGAAAGCTCGGCCTCTCTGCACCAGTGTGAATCGAATCTCAGTGACAGAGTTTTGGGTGAAGTAGAAAAGAATAGCTTTATTGCTTTGCCAGGCAAAGGGGGACACAGCAGGCTCCTGCCTGGAAAGAAAACTATGTGTCCCAACCTGGGAGGATTTGATGAGGGGTTTTATAACAATAGCTCAAGGGTGGGGTTGCTGATAAGATTAGGGCATGTGCAAGATCTCCTAATCTTGATGAGCTTCTCTGGTCCCTTTAATCTCGCCTCAGGTGGTTTCCTGGCTGCTCCTCCCTTGATTAGCAACTGTTCAAATCTGCCCTCAGGGAAGGTCATGGAGGCTGGAGTCTTGCCTACAAGAAACTGGGACAAAAAGGCTTCAGTGCCCAGGAGCCCCACAGGGTCCTTCTCTGTTTCAATAGTAGCAGATATTGGCTTCAGGGATTTTGTCTCCTAACCAATTTGGATGATTAGATAGAATCTACAGCCTGATACCAACCTTCAAGTTGTAAGTCGGAATATTGGGTCAGAATTGTACGGCTCTAATAATAGCATTAATGTTTTTCCCCTGACCCCCCAACCCCCCCCCCACCTTTCTTCTAGAGACAGGTCTCTCTAGGCAGCTTGAAGCATCCATCTGCCTTAGGGGGAATTAGGACTGCTAAACAAGAATGCAAAGAGAAAGAAAGTTATAGTTTAGCCTCTGACTTGGAAAATAGAATTTTCAAATGCATAGCAAGACTGAAAAGCAAAGTTCTGTCAAAAGAAAAGGAATTTTTGGATTTCCCTGGTGGCCCAGTTGTTAAGAATCTGCCTGCCGGTGCAGGGGACGCGGGTTCGAGCCCTGGTCTGGGAAGATCCCACATGCCACGGAGCAACTAAGCCCCGGGCGCCACAACTACTGAGCCTGCGCTCTAGAGCCCAAGAACCACAACTACTGAGCCCGAGTGCCACAACTACTGAAGCCCACGTGCCTAGAGCCCGTGCTCTGCAACAAGAGAAGCCACCCAATGAGAAGCCTGCGAACCGCAACGAAGAGTAGCCCCCGCTCGCTGCAACTAGAGAAAAGCCCACGCAGCAGCAAAGACCCAAGGCAGCCAAAAGTAAAAATAAATAAATAATTTTTTAAAAAAATTAAAAAAAGAAAAGGAACTTCTGAATTCCCTTATCTCCAGCTTTAACTTATCAAGAGGAGCTGACTCATCTTCCATAGTGAGGCTGAGTAACCCATCCACCTTTGGCCAAGGCCACAGGGCCTGCTGCCCTAGGTAAGGAGGATGTGATACCTAGAAAGTGAAAAGCCCAACATGTGCTACTTCTCATAGGATTTCGAGAAGAGAGAAACGAAAGAGGAAGGAGATGCGCTTCTCTGAAAATGGCACGGGTTTTGAGAGCTGGACAAAGTGACAGGACCAGAGGGGATTTTCACAAACTCAATTTTAAGGCACAGGAAGACATTGCCTCCCAGGCTGCCCAGACTCCAGCTTCAGGGACAGCCCCCTTCAGGTCAAACAAGAGCAGGATTAGGCAGAGTAAGAGCCAGGGTTTAGCTCTCTTGAATCCAAGTTAGGTGTGGACAGAACTTGAAAGTTCTCCCATGCCCCCAAGGGGAGATAGAAAGGTATGTGAGATGAGAGCCCAGGGGCTTTCTGGGACTCACAGTGGGAAAGAACAAGGTCACCTCAGAGCCAAGACCCTGCGGTAAACTGCCTAAGCCATGAACAGGGGAGGGTGTGCCAGTGTGAAGCGTGGCAGGTCTGAGTGCATAGGCGTGCATATAGGTGCACGGGTTAAACAAGGCACGGTCACATGGGAAGACTCCCAGGTCCTGGCCAAGCCAGTTAACTGTACTCTCAGTTATACGAGCTGCCACCTCTAGCAGCTTACGTAATCCAGTCTGTTCTCTTGGCCCATGTGGTAAGATGTGACCATGTAGACAGAGGACAATTCTACAAAGACCAGGAAAGCCAGAAGACACCATGAGGTGGACACTGTCAATGCTCTGCCCAGATTCTCTGGTGTCTCCTAACAGCCCCCCACCCCCACCCCTTCCAGTGTGCTTTTGCCTCCAATGCCTGTACTTGAGACTCTTCTTTGGAGATGAAGAGATGAACTCTTCTTCAGGCTACTGGAATGACTATGGAGGGAATAAGAAAGCCCAATCTCTTCACCTTAAGTCCTCAAGTGGGGACTACTTTGGGAAAGCACTTAAGACCTCAGAGTTCCCTGCAGGACCAGGTTGAGACTACCGTCTACCTGCCTTTGCCTGAAATTACACCATTACTTGGCTGGCTCTTCCTCCTATTTTTTACTGGTTCCTCCTCTTTGTTACTGTTCCTCTTGTTCTTTTTGAGTTTCCTGAGGTGAATGCATAATTCACGCATTTTTCTTCTTTTCAGTGTGATAACATTTAAGTGTATGAAATTTCCTCTGAGTGCACTTTTGATGTAACACTCTGAGTTTTAATACGATGTGAATATGAGTCGTAGTTCTAAATATTCTATTACTGTATTGACTTCTTCTTTAATCTAGAAGGTAAATTGAAAGACTGTTGTATAATGTGCAAGTGTTTAAGTTTCTATTTGGTTAAATAGAAATAGCTCTAAAAACATATGTCCACATAAAAGCTTGAACATGAATGCTCACAGTAGCATTATTCATAATAACCAAAAAACAGAAACAACCCAAATGTCCATCAACTGATGAATCAATAAACGCAATATAGCATATCCACACAATGGAATATTATTTGGTAATAGAAAGGAATGATATACTGACATAGTACATGGATGAACCTTGAAAACAGTATCCTAAGTGAAAGATGCCTGTCACAAATGACACATTGTATGACTTTATTTATATGACCTGTCAAAAATAGGCAAATCCACAGAGATACAAAGTCGATTAGTGGTTGCCAGGATAGGGCAGGAGTATACGGGGAGTGACTGCTAATGGTATAGGGTTTCTTTGGGGGGGCAGGGTGATGAAAATGTTATGAGACTAAATAATGGTAATGGTTAAACAACTCTGTGAATATACTAAAAACTGCTGAATTGTACGTTTTAAGAGTGAATTTTGTAAAGCAATTATACTCCAATAAATATGTAAAAAAAAAAGAGTGAATTTTATGGTACATGGACTATGTGTCAATAAAGCTATTTTTTTAAAAGATACTATTGTTAGCACAAAATGGTAAAGAAAAGTTGGTTGCTCCTATTTCCATAAACTTTATCCATAGGACCCATATACCCAATATTTGTAAATTGGTTGCTCCTATATCCATATCCAGAAAAATATATAGATGGAATTTTTTTTTCTTATTTTAGGTCCTTGTTGTTTATCTTTTTATATACAGCAGTGTGTATCTGTTAATCTCAAACTCCTAATTTATCCCTCCCCAGCTCTTGGAATTTTTTAATGTAGCATACATACATAAATGTACACTAATACACATACAACTTGACAAATTTTCTAACGATGATGCACCAATGAAACAGCTCTCTAGATCGAGCTGTTACCAGCATGCTAGAAGCCCCCTGAGGACTCCCTCCCAGGCACTCCTTGGGAGCATTTCTTTAAAGAATCCTCATCTCTAGGTCTACTTCTGGAAAACCCAACCTAAGGGAGTGTGGATACAAGGATCCCTTTTCTCTGCCCTCCCCCAAACACCCAGAAGCCATTTTTGAGAGAAGAACAAGAGGCTGAACTTTTACCTGAAAGAATCATCATCAGAGGCTGTACTTCAACTCTCCTAAATGATTAAACTAAGAGAAGTAAAACTGAAAAAGACTCGCCAATAGCCATTGACAAGTGGGCGTGGTCATAGCTCTCCAAGGGCTGGGGGACCATGAGAAAAGTCAAAGCAGGTACAGAGAATTAAAGTAACTACAGCTCCCTGCACATCTGATACCATGTGAGTTGATCAGGTAATCCTGCCAGGGAGACATGCTCTGTAGATCACAGAACTCAGTAACTGGCACATAGCCATGTCCACTGAAGGTGATTATTCCCCACTGTCTTGCACTCTAACCCCAGAGAAGTAGTTTAACCTCTCTTGGCCTTTGAGTCCTCAGCTAGAAATAAAGGGGGAAAATGCTGAATTACATGTGGTTTTCACATCAATGGTAAGCTAATTATAACTGGTACAATGAACTTCCACATTTTCATCAGAAAAGGCAAAGCCTCATCCTTATAAATGACCAGGACAACATAGGTTCCAGCCCTAGAGGGTCTGTGATGAAATCCCCTGTGACAGGCTTCCAGAAAGCAGGGAGAGGGGTCAAGTTCCCCTGTGGCCTTCCTTTGCCTAGGACCAATTGGGTAACCTTTGAGGAGGCACGTCAGTCCTTTAAAGGAAAAATATGCTGTCCCTTTGAGAATAAACGAAACCCCCTAGGTGAAAAAGACTTGGACGTGGTCAGCTATAAGTCAAACATTGAAGAGGACTGCTTTAAGTATCCAATTCTTTAAGATGCTGTAGTGGAAGGATTTAGGTAGAAAGGAGACCAGTACTAATGAATATCTTGCTAGCGAGATTCTTCTACGGCTGAGTATTCAGTCCTGACATTGTCAAATTTTATAGGATGGTAAAACCCACCTCAACAGAAGAATGAATTCAAAGCTTCTTGGAGTAATAATATTCAAAATTGTTCATGGTCTGGTTCTTCATGCTCCTTTAAAATCATTTCCCACAAATTCTGTTGGCTGTTTGGTCATAGGATATTGCTCTGCTGTTCCCTTTAACCATCCCCTGTGTTTTTACACCCACTACTCTCTATTTTGGGCTTTTTATATATTTTTTATTCAATAATTCCTATTTTTCTTTAAGAGTCAGACTCACTTAATAGCCAAATGGGTTAGATCTTGGCTTTAGAAAAAATACAGCTATAAAAGACAGTTTGGGAGATAATTGGATAATTTGAATATGTCCTGGATATTAACTGATAGTAGGGAAGTACTGCTAATAGTATAATCATTATGTAGGAGAATGCACCTACTTTTAAGATATGTACCTGAATTATTTAAGATGGAATGCTTGACGTCTGTAACTTACTTCCAAATGGATCAGAAAATAGAGAAGATAAAGCAAAGATAGTAAAATGTTAACAAATGTCTAATCTAAATGGTAGGTATTCAGACGTTCATTAAGATGTTTTATTCTTTTTTCTTCCCTTTTTTGTTGTATCTTTTAATTTTTATTGGACTATAGTTGATTTACAATGTTGTGTTAGTTTCTGCTATACAGCAAAGTGAATCAGTTATACATATACATATATCCACTCTCTTTTATATTCTATTCCCATATAGGTCATTACAGAGTATTGAGTGGAGTTCCCTGTGCTATACAGTAGGTTCTTATTAGTTATCTATTTTATATATAGTGGTGTGTATATGTCAATCTAAATCTCCCAATTTATCCTTCTCCCTCTTCCCTCTTGGTAACCATAAGTTTGTTTTCTATGTCTGTGAGTCCGTTTCTGTTTTGTAAATAAGTTCATTTGTACCATTTTTTTAGATTCCACATATAAGTGATATCATATGATGTTTGTCTTTCTCTGTCTGACTTACTTCACTCAGTATGACAATCTCTAGGTCCATCCATGTCACTGCAAATGGCATTATTTCATTCTTTTTTATGGCTCAGGAACATTCCATTGTATATATGTACCACATCTTCTTTATCTGTTCCTCCATCGATAGACATTTAGGTTGCTTCCATGCCCTGGCTATTGTAAATAGAGCTGCAATGAACATTGGGGTACATGTACCTTTTTGGATTATGGTTTTCTCCGGATATATGCCCAGGAGTGGGATTGCTGGATCATATGGTAGCTCTATTTTTAGTTTTTTAAGGAACCTCCATACTGTTCTCCATAGTGGTTGTATCAATTTATATTCCTACCAACAGTGTAGGAGGGTTCCCTTTTCTCCACACCCTCTCCAGCATTTATTGTTTGTAGATTTTCTGATGATGTCCATTCTGAACAGCGTGAAATCTCATTGTAGTTTTGATTTGCATTTCTCTAATAATTAGTGATGTTGAGCATATTTTCATGTGCCTCTTGGCCATCTGTATGTCTTCTTTGGAGAAATATCTGTTCAGATCTTCTACCCATTTTTTTTAAATTGGGGTATAGTTGTTTTACAATGTTGTGTTAGTTTCTACCGTACAGCGAAGTGGAGTTCCCTGTGCTGTACAGCATGGTTCTCATTAGTTATCTATTTTATACATGTTAGTGTATAATATGTCAATCCCAGTCTCCCAACTCATCCCACTTCACCCTTTCCCCCCCTTGGTGTCCATACGTTTGTATTCTACATCTGTGTCTCTATTTCTGCCCTGCAAACTGGTTCATCTGTACCATTTTTCTAGATTCCGCATATATGCGTTAATATACAATATTTGTTTTTCTCTTTCTGACTCACTTCACTCTGTATGACAGTCTCCAAGTCCATCCACGTCTCTACAAATGACCCAATTTCATTCCTTTTTATGGCTGAGTAATATTCCACTGTATATATGTACCACATCTTCTTTATCCATTCATCTCTCGATGGACATTTAGGTTGCTTCCATGACCTGGCTCTTGTAAATAGTGCTGCAATGAACATTGGGGTGCATGTGTCTTTTTTTTTTAATTTTGTTTAGTTATTTTGGCTACATTGGGTCTTTGTTGCTGCGCGTGGGCTTTCCCTAGTTGTGGCAAGCAGGATTACTCTTTGTTGCAGTGAGCAGGCTTCTCATTGTGGTGGCTTCTCTAGTTGCGGAGCACGGGCTCTAGGCATGTGGTCTTCAGTAGTTGTGGCACACGGGCTTAGTTGTTGTGGCTCGTGGGCTCTAGAGTGCAGGCTCAGTAGTTGTGGCGCACAAACTTAGTTGCTCCGTGGCATGTGGGATCTTCCCAGACCAGGGCTTGAACCCATGTCCCCTGCATTGGCAGGCAGATTCTTAACCACTGTGCCACCACGGAAGACCCCCATGTGTCTTTTTGCGTTATGGTTTTCTCTGGGTATATGCCCAGTAGTGGGATTGCTGGGTCGTATGGTAATTCTACTTTTAGTTTTTTAAGGAACCTCCATACTGTTCTCCATAGTGGCTGTATCAATTTACATTCCCACCAACAGTGCAAGAGGGTTTCCTTTTCTCCACACCCTCTCCAGCAGTTATTGTTTGTAGATTTTCTGATGATGCCCATTCTAACCAGTATAAGGTGATACCTCATTGTAGTTTTGATTTGCATTTCTCTAATAATTAGTGATACTGAGCATCTTTTCATGTGCCTCTTGGCTATCTGTATGTCTTCTTTGGGGAAATGTCTATTTAGGTTTTCTGCCCATTTTTTTGATTGGGTTGTTTGTTTTTTTGATATTGAGCTGCATGAGCTGCATGTAAATTTTGGAGCTTAATCCCTTGTTGATCACTTTGTTTTCAAATATTTTCTCCCATTTGGTAGGTTCTCTTTTCATTTTGTTTATGGTTTCCTTTGCTGTGCAAAAGCTTTTAAGTTTAATTAGGTCCCATTTGTTTATTTTGGTTTTTATTTTCATTACTCTAGGAAGTGGATCAAAAAAGATCTTGCTGTGATTTATATCAGAGAATGTTCTGCCTATGTTTTCCTCTAAGAGTTTTATAGTATCCAGTCTTACATTTAGGTCTTTAATCCATTTTGAGTTTATTTTTGTGTATGATGTCAGAGAATGTTCTAGTTTCATTCTTTTACATGTAGCTGTCCAGTTTTCCCAGTACCACTTATTGAAGAGACTGTCTTTTCTCCATTGTATATCCTTGCCTTCTTTGTCATAGATTAGGTGACCATAGGTGCATGGATTTATCTCTGGACTTTCTATCCTGTTCCATTGATCTATATTTCTGTTTTTGTGCCTGTATCATACTGTTCTGATTACTGTAGCTTTGTAGTATAGTCTGAAGTCAGGAAGCCTGATTCCTCCAGCTTTGTTTTTCTTTCTCAAGATTGCTTTTGTTATTCAGGGGTTTTATGTGTTTCCATACAAACTGTAAAATTTTTTGTTTTAATTCTGTGAAAAATTCTATTGGTAATTTGATAGGGATTGCATTGAATCTGTGGATTACTTTGAGTAGTATAGTCATTTTTACGATATTGATTCTTCCAGCCCAAGAACATGGTATATCTCTCCATCTGTTGGTATCATCTTTGAGATTTTTTTTCAATCTTCCTTTATGTTTGAAATTTTTCATAATGAAAAGTTGGGGTTGGAGGAAACAAAAGTAAATTCCTGACATTATCATAAACCAAAGGTACTTTGACCTCTGCATTTGGGGCCATATCTCACCCCAGCACTAGTACCACTATAGGGCATGCTTGCTGACATACATGCAGCAGGAAAATTTGTCAACTTATTGTTAGCCCTCCCTCACTCTCCAGACACAAGCAGGACACAAGGAAGTTTAGTTCGAAGCGCCAAACTTTAGGAGAGTGCTTGTTAAATTGTAAAATCCTATTGTCAATGTAGTCAAGTGTTGGGAAAGCTAGTGAAGTAGTCTTGTTCAGGCTTCAGAGGCAGCTCCAGGCCTCTCTCTGACTGGACAATGATGTGAAAGCTGGCTGCATTCCAAACGGCTGAGCTACACCCAGGCCAGCAGGGGTGGCACCAGTACACAGTGTAAACTACTGGATAAGATAAAGAGTAAGTCACGGGACTTCTTGACCCTTGAGGGTCTGGACAGCCCCAGGGGATCAAGAACATTCCAAGACTTACGAGTTAAGACCAAGGCATTTATGACAATAACCAGGGCTGCAAACTTGCACGCAGACTGATTGTCATTAGCCTGCGGCCTGGTGCTAAAAGCTGGGCTCCTTCAAGTGACAAACTGAAGTCTCACCCATGGGGTAGACACACCACCAGGACCTTCCCAACTGGGACTCCAGATTGCTCTTCAAGGGACTTCCCAGCACTGCTTGGATCTGGATGTAGGTGCTTCCCCAGTTTGGTGATGTATAAACCTGTCTTTACTATTCTTTCTTAGTTATACTATTCTTTTCTTAATTAGTGTACTGTAATCTTTGTTAATTCAATAAACTCTCTCTAAATTCTTGTTTAACTGAGTACAGAGTGGTTACTTTGCCAGCGAATCCTGCAAACCTTGAAACCAAAAGTAAGGTTATGAGAAAGTGGTCTTAGACATGAAAAGTCTTAGATGTGAAATCCAATTTGGACTGGGGAGAAAGTATTCCTGGTAGGGTATAAATGTGTTTTGAATAAATATGGGGAAGACAGAACAGCCAAAGTCTGTTTGTATGGCAATGAGTAGAATTTGTTCTCTCATTCATTCATATCTAATGGCCTGCTTGGATCAACACAGCTGCCCTACACCATACCTATCCAGGATCCAGCTTTGCCTGCCTGTCTTAGCCGCTTCCCATTTCCTGCATTTGGTCCACTGCCTTGCATTGGGTGTGTGGCATTTCCAGGCTCTCAGGTCTCCTTGGTGTGGCTCATGCAAATGTTTACTCAGAGTTCCCGGATCATCTGCTTCTATAACTGCATGGCTTTCAGCAATTCAACACTATTGATTATCAAAGTCCTGCACCCTCTGTAATGCCTGCGATCATAGTGAATCACTCCAGCTTTGCAAGCCATGACTTGGAAGTCACACTTGACACCCCTCTCTACGTCACATCCAATCCATCCCCAAGTTCTGTCCATTGCAGGCAAAGCTCTTGAATTTGCCCACTCCCCCAACTCAGTGGATTAATTGACAAAGATTACTCACATTTCATGTCCATTGTGGGTCAGCTGTGTTCTGCTGCATGTTGTCTTCATTCTGTGACCCAGGCAGACGGAGCAGCCGCTATCCGGAACACTGGCGGTGGTGTGGCAAAGATAACCGAGAACATGGTGAACCTCTTGACGGGTCTTGAATCTTCTGCTCATAGATGTCGACGTCAAACATCGCTACTGTTGGGAAAGGAAATCTCACACAGTCTTTCAACACCCACTGGACCACCTAACAATGGGTCTTGGACCTGGATCACTTCCTTACCAAGAGATAAAGAACCCACACTACTTATGCTGAGCTCATCACCTTGGGTGGGAATATCTTTCCTTGTTTCAGGCTCAATGCTGCTTTTTTGTTCTGCTTAAATGGCACCTGGCCAACTGCTATTTCATTCCTCCGTGGGGAGGGGTCGGGTTTCTTCGTGTTGGCTGTGGGAGAGACCTCAGCCATGGGGGACAAGTGCCCACTATTGAAGCTGATCTCGTTGTGTCTCTTCTCTGTGTAAGTAAGCGTTGTTCCATTCAGTGCTTGACTTCATTGTGTTTTCTTTGGTGATGCTGATACCAAGATGCAGTGGGCAGAAGTGTTGAGAGTCCTCCCCTGGGACTGGTTACCAGTGCAGGGTACCCTGTTCAACAACTCCCCTCCCTCTATCATCTTCTTGGTAGAAGCAAGTCACAAAGCCACACCTTATTTCAACAAGATGGGAGTGTATAGTCCTCTCTCAGGGAGAGAAAATCCAGGTTGGAGCTGGGCAATGAGGTTCAGAGAACATACAAGTCCCTGGGAAGTCTAGGAAAATCACGGTGTCCCCTGGCTTTGGGGTTCTGAGTGGAAAAGCAGGTTAACAAAGCAGGGATTCAGGCAATGGAGGAACATGACAAGGGACAGCCACTGAAAGTTGGGTGCTTAGTCACAGGATAGGAATTAAAGAGAGGAGAGCTCAAATCCAGGGGAATAGTCCCAACACAACCTACAGCAGTGGCAGAAATGAGGGGATAGGAGCAACTATGAAAGAAGGATAAACAGAACTGATGGATGATCCAGTGCAAATGCGGTGGGAGAGAAAGAATCAAAAGGCGACAAATATTCTGAGCTCTCTAGGAAGCAGTATTGTGGGATCTCGTCAATTTCATTGACTCAGTAAAGCTGGAACTACATTTCCCAGCATTCCTTTCCCTCTAAAATTTCAGGCTAGCGTTTGCCATAAGAAACAATTCTCCATGATGTTTGAAAGGCAGACGGGAAGCAGCACATAGATTTTTTTTTAACCCACAAACATCAAAGCAAGGTGCTGGCCATTGTCACTGACCTGCCTGGGGCACGTCTTCCTTCAGCTCCTCCGGCTGCTGTCAGAGCAGGACACCAGATTCCCTCACGGGACACCCAAGTCTCCCCCAGGTTGGAGTTAGTGAGAAATAGACATGGATTTCAGTTCATCCTCACAGATTTCAGATTGTCCTTGTGCTTGTCCACATCTGGGTTTCCTTCCTGGTGGTCTGGTTGACCTCTAGGGACTTCAGGCTGAGTTAGAGCGTCAGCTTTCCTGGACTGTCCCACAAGCTCCCACCGGGTGAGGGTCACCACCTCACCAAGGCAGGCATGGCACTTCTGTCTCTCCCACTGATTCTGACAGAACCTGCATCTTAAAGCATGCTTGGCCTTCACATGCAGGGGTTTCTCTGCCTTTTTAAAGAATGCTCTTCCTTTCAAGAGGAAGAGGTGTGTCCCAGTGAACTCCGCTGTGGGAAATCCCAGCTGTGATTGCGAAGCACATGCCCATTTACCGTGCATCTGTTAATGTGGTCCTTAGGGAATGACCTATACATGTTATCTGCTTAACTTTTCTCCTATGAGTCATGCAGACAAAAACAGTGGCAGGAGACCCTGACCAAGCATTTTCGCCAAAGCACAGAAAATGTCATCAACCCCCTCTCCCCACTCAAGTTTGTGTCTCTGTGCAAACATGATTCTCATTATTCTCTGCAACCCACTGCCTCCCCTCCCAGCATGAGTTCCCTCAATTAGAAACAGAAGTAAGATGGGCGAGTTCAGTGCTGGCTTGTACTTCCCTTTCAGGAAACTCTTATTTTCCTTCACCCTCCCTGGATGCCCAGTGTCCTCAGTTGGCTCCACTCTGCTACCATCAACACCAGTATTTCACAGAGTTTATGCTTCTCCCAAACAGCTGGAACATGCAAAGTTAACATGCCCAGTATTCACCAACAATCCTGCCACCCTTACACTAGAACCATGAAGCCTCCATCTGCCAAAACAGAGGAATCCAGTTATTTCCAGAAACTGCCCTTCCTCATATGTGTAGAGAGACTCATTCAGGTTCTGGATACAGTCCTGGAGTATTTTTTTTATAGCTTGTTAATGGGACAGAATGTCTAACACCTTACTAGGATATCTCACGAAATAATTTGGACCATTGTGTGGAGAGCCGAAATGGTCCAGGAAGGTTCAGTGAGGTAGCATCCTGGGACCTCTACCTTGGGCGAGAGTGAAGAGGGAGGGTCATCTAGTCATGAATATACTAGGCCAGTGCTGTGGGAACTACCAGCTCCAGGCTACAGGGCTGGTCCTTTAGAGAGGAGGCCCACCAGCTGAATCCCAGTATACAAAAAGCCACACTTGGGCTGATGCTGTTATTCAGGGCAACCAGATTGGTAGGTAAAGAATAGTAGTGAACGGATGTCTGTGAGACTCACTCTAAGCCCTATCCATTGGTGAGCGCAGGCTTCCAGGTACATCACTAAGCTTGATTAGGTCTGTTCAGGAATAGCGCTGACTTGAGCCTGCAGGTTTAGTACCTGTTGCTAAGCAGGGATAGCACAGGTAAGAAGCAAAGCTACAGATAATTATTTTTCCATGATAGGTAATAGGTTTGGTTAGTTCTCCACTGAAGGGGGTAAATATTCCAATGTTGATCATTAGGCAAATATAGGTCCTCAGACAGAAAAGTGGAAGTTTGCAGACCTGTCCTAGACCTTAAAGAAAGGAGGGTTTTTTTAGGTATGGGCTCCTTCCTTGGATATGCTAGACTGACTATTACCCCTGGAGAAAGGATTAGAGGAAATGACACTTGGCGGGAGAATGGGGGGTGGGTGCTGCAAGTTCCAAAGAGCAGGCCATGCTTCAGAAACTAGGTATCTGACCTCACAGTACCTAGTATTTGTTGTTAGTATTTGTTTCCCATTTGTCATCTTTTATCTGGCACAATGGTTCTCAATCCCGTTTGCACAGACAATCACTTGAGGAGATTTTAAAACTCTCTGAGCCCCACCCGATTTTGATTTTAGTCAGAATCTCTGAGGGTTGGGCCCGAGCATGATATATTCAGTATCTATAATATCTATCGATCTACCAATCAATGTATGTATCTATCTACTGATTTTATATTTACACATACAAATATGTATGATCTCTAAGTATACATTGTGTTTGTGTATATATATATATAAAATCAGTATATATGTATATATATAAAATCAATATACATATATATGATCAGTATATATGAGACGTATTTAATCAGATTAATAAAATGATTTTATATGTATATATGTGTGTGTATGCATTTTTTTAAACACTCCAGGTGATTCCAATGTGCAGCCAGAATCAAGAATCACTGCTTTAATAAACTTTCTCGGAAACATCCCCACTCGGCCTCACCTTTGCTGCTGAGAGTATGAAGCAAATACACAAAACCAGAATAGTCATAAGAGTGGTTTTATTCAGAGTAGGTTAAATGAGCTGGGGTGGCTAAAGATTTGCGATACAAGATCTAGTTTCCCCTCTCCATACAAATATTGATAGTTTCTGAGCATATCAACTGGCTTTTTAAAAGGTAGACAAAACTTTTCTTAGAGCAACTCTCTGAAAAATGACTTAATTGTTAAAACAATTTTAATACCTCTGTGGTAATATATTTTAAAAATTTAGCTCTACCAAGGGATGCCAATATCTAATGAAAAACAAAATGTGTCTAATATTTGGTTTGCTGACAAGCCAAAGGATGATATTTAGGGAATGGGGAGCAGGAATCTCCTGAAATTTCTCAGCAGAGAGCTTGCCCAGTTGTATAAGACCAGCCGTTCTCCCTGGCACTTTTCCTCCTAAAAGTGCTTATTTTTGAATGTCTCATTCATAAGCAGCAATTCTCACTTGAAAGATTCACATTGGCTATAGCTCATGCAATAGAAGACTATGGCGCAATGAGAGTGGGTTTTTTTTTTTTTTCTTTTACTCTTTTTGTGCTTAAAAGTATCTACTGGTGATAGCCTTGGAGGAGACAGTTTGGAGAGAGTTTTCTTGTTTGCCTTTGAAGATAGTCAATGAATATAATATGTATTCAGGAACACATTTAAAATGTTATGTTTTGTAGATGGAATCCATAAATCAACTAGTTTTTTTTTTGTTTTTTGGGGGGTTTTTTTTGCGGTACGCGGGCCTCTCACTGTTGTGGCCTCTCCCGTTGCGGAGCACAGGCTCCGGACACGCAGGCTCAGCGGCCATGGCTCATGGGCCCAGCCGCTCCGCGGCATGTGGGATCCTCCCGGACTGGAGCAAGAACCCGTGTCCCCTGCATCGGCAGGCGAACTCTCAACCACTGCGCCACCAGGGAAGCCCCTAGTTTTTTTTTTTTAAGTTATATACTTTGGAGATATTTATCTGGTTGTAGCAATGATTCTTACAAGCAGATTTTTTCCAGCTTTATTGCAATATAAGTGGCATACCACATTGTGTAAGTTTAAGGTGTACAATGTGATGATTTGATACTTGTATACATTGTGAAATAATTACCACGAAGGTTAGTTAACACTTCTATCACTTCACATAGTTACCATTTGTTTTTCGGTATGGAGAGAAGATTTAAGATATACTCTTTTAGCAACTTTCAAGTATATAATACAGTTAATTATAACTATACATTGTTAATTATAAGCACCATGCTGTACCTTCGACCCCCAAAACTTATTCATCTTCTAACTGGAATTTGGTACCCTTTGATCAGCATTTCCCCATTCCCCTCACCTGCCACCCCCTAATAACCACTGTTCTACTCTGTTTCTATGAGTTTGCCTTTTTAGATTCCACATATGTGGGAGAAAATACAGTATTTGCTTTTCTCTGTCTGATTTATTTCACTTAGCATATGCCCTCAAGGTCCATCCACATGGTCACACAAAAGGCAGAACTTCCTTCTTTTTTTGTGGCTGAATAATATACCACATCTTCTTAATCCATTTATCTATTGATGGACACTTAAGTTGTTACCGTGCCTTGGCTATCATGAATAACGTTGCAATGAACATGGGAGTGCAGATATTGATTCTGTATCACTTTGGAGATAGTGATTTCATTTCTTCAGATATATACCCAGAAGTGAGATTGCTGGATCATATGGTAGTTCATTCTATTTTTAATTTTTTCAGGAACCACCATACTATTTTCCATATGGGCTGTACCAATTTACATTCCTACCAACAGTGTACAAGTGTTCTCTTTTTCAAAAACATTTTTTAAATCTACTCTTTATTGGTTTAAAAAAATTCATGAAACCCCTTACACCATATATAAAAATTAACTCAGAATGGATCAAAGACCTAAACTTAAGAACTTAAACCACAAAACTCATAGAAGAAGAAAACATGGGAACAAATCTTCATGATTTTAGATTTGGGAATGGTTTCTTATATATGACACCAAAAGCACAGGCAACAGCAAGAACAAAAAAATGGGTAAACTGGACTTCATTAAAATTAAAAACTTTTGTGTATCAAAGGACACTATCAAGAGAGTGAAAAGACAACTTACAGAATGAGAGAAAATATTTGGAAATCACATATCTGGTAAGGGTTTAATATCCAGAATAAATACAGAACTCCTTCAACTCAGCAACAAAAAGACAAATAATCCAATTTCAAAATGGGCAAAGGACTTGAATGAACATCTCTCCAAAGAAGACATACCAATGGCCAGTAAGTATATGAAAAGATTCTCAACATCTTTAGGCATTAAGGAAATGCAAATCAAAACCACAATGAGATATCACTTCAAAGCTATTAGGATGGCTATTAATAAATAAATAAATGAACAAACAGCAGAAAATAAGTGTTGGTAAGGATGCAGAGAAATTGGACCATTGTACATTGAAGGTGGGAATGTAAAATGGTGCAGTCAATGTGAAAAACAGTTTAATGGTTCCTCAAAAAGCTAAATATAGAATTACCATGTGACCCAACAATTCTATTCCTAAGTATATGCCCCAAAAGAATTGAAAACAAAGACTCAAGGAGATACTTGTATGCCAGTGTTCATTGCAGCATTATTAACAATAGTCAAAATGTGGAAGCAACCCAAGTGTCCCTTGACAGATGAATGGATAAACAAAATGTGGTATATCCATACAATGGAATATTATTCAGTCATAAAAAGGAATTCTGATACATGCTACAACACAGGTGAGACTTGAAAACATTATGCTAAGTGAAATAAGCCAGACACAAAAGGGAAAATATTGTGTGATTCCACTTATATGAAATATCTAAAATAGGCAAATTCATAGAGACAGAAAGTTAGAGGTTCCCAGGGGCTGAAGAGAGGGAGGACTGGAGAGTTATTGCTTAATGGCTACAGAATTTCTGTGTGGGGTGATGAAAAAATTTTGGAAATAGATAGTGGTAATGGTTGTACAACACTCTGAATATAATTAATGCCACATGATTACTATAAAAATGGTCAAAATTGCAGATTTTATTTTACGTATGTTTTACCACAATAAGAAATATGTTTTAAAAATCCATGAAACCGGGCTTCCCTGGTGGCGCAGTAGTTGAGAGTCTGCCTGCCGGTGCAGGGAACGCGGGTTCGTGCCCTGGTCCGGGAAGATCCCACATGCCACGGAGCGGCTGGGCCCGTGAGCCATGGCCGCTGAGCCTGCGTGTCTGGAGCCTGTGCTCCGCAACGGGAGAGGCCACGACAGTGAGAGGCCCGCGTACCGCAAAAAAAAAAAAAAAAAAAAAACCAAAACAAACAAAAATCCATGAAACCCACTGTGCCATTTACTATCTTCTCCCAATTTACACTGTCAGATAAATGTCACTGAAATTAACAGGAAATGTGAAATTCCTTTTGATAAGAACAAGGAATGGGTTACTAATTTATGCCAGAGATCAGGTACAGATGTTGTCATAGTATATTACCACCACATAACATTATTTCACAGGACCCTCAGGAGACCACTCTGAATCTGGAACAAGTCTTCTAAACCTGCACAGATCTAGAAGGAAATGTATTATGGAATATATATGCCCTCATTCTATAAAGACAGATTCCCTTTTTCCTCCTGATTTAATTAAGTTTCTTCCTTAAGATAATCCTATTGTGTGCGGACTTATTATAGTTGAGATTAGTTTTTAGAAAGAAATAAACACAGGAGGTAATGTGGTCATTGAGTAAGAAAATCAATTTAAGTCGGCATTATTCAGAAATAGTGTTTTAAAGGAAAAACCCATAAATTCTGACGCTCTCATGTTTCTATATTCTGAATCTGGTCATCATAATACAGATTATTTAGATGTTGCCGATAGATTCCAGTAAAATTTTGAAACATGGGAATACAGATAACATGTTTTTTAATCACTAGTCTTTATACTGAATATATATATATATATATATATATATATGAGCATGCAAAAAACAATGTATTTAGGAGCCCGTTAGAAATTCAGATGCAGAATTTCCTGTCATATGATCATGTAGGAGTGGATTAATACAGATAATATAAACAGCGAAAGATAAAACGGTGTCATGTTGGATATTCAGTAATCCATTAATCAAGGATAAAAGTTTTCTAATAGCCATTACAAAGAAAATCAAAGAATATATAAATTTTAATTTAGCATAGCATTGCACCACATCATAGCTTATGGGAGGCTTCTGAAGCAGCTAGCAACAGATGGATTCCTGGTCATTCACTAAGAACTTGGAAATGCCAAAGGTAAAGAAAACTGGACTGCTCCAAAAAGATTTTAAATAAAAAGAGTATAAATTCCCCAAAACCTTATGGAGAACTGTTATGAGTTTAGGCACTACTGAATAAAACTGCAGTTAAGAAAGCCACTTATTTTTATAGGGAAAATAAATTTTCCTATGATAATTCAGATGAAACTGGTAAATGGATAACTGCCTTAATAAAAAGGAGAGAGAAAGCTCAACATAACAGCAATTTATACAAAACAAGAAGGGATAGTGATAAAAGAGATAAGGAATATCTTTAAGGCATATTATGAGCATATGTAAATCTGAAAACCTGTTAAGTGTGGTAGATTTAGAAAGTTTGGGGGAAAGAATTTGAAATCTTAAATTTCTTCTTAAATGGAAAGTTTTTAAAGATGAAAGATCTGTCTACCTTGAAAGCGTGCAGATTCAATCACCCCAACATATGGGGAGGTCTAGAATAGGACCCACAGTTTCCGTTGACACATTTCAACGATATGGAGGACTCAATCTCATTTTGAAGTCGCAATATTTTACTGAATTGCTCCTAAATCAATTCTCCGGTGCTGTGAAAAAGAATTTACCTGTATTAGTCAGGACTCTCTTCATGACAAATGACAAAAACTAACTCAGGTTGGCCTCCGCAAACTAGCAGACTAGGTTGGTTTCCGTAGCTGGGAAAAGATACTGGATTAGAGAAACAGGAGCTAAGCTTAAGGACTGGTGATCTGAGTTCACCACTGCCTGGATTTTTTTTTTCCCTTTCTACTTGTCTCCAGTTTCTGTTTGCCTTTAATGTCTGCATCCATCTCCAGCTGGGCAGAATAAAGCCAAGCCAAGGCAAGCCAGGATTGAAGTAATTGGAAGCAAGAGAGAGAATGAGAGGGGAAACGTGTCTCTATGGTGGGAGTCCCGAGTTTCAAACTCTGGGTTCTGAGAGCCCCAGAACCAAGCAAGTTCCTGAAACTCTTCCTCTGGTTTGGCTAGCGTTTGCAAGATCCTTCAACTGAAGCCCCCCTTGGACTCAGGCTAGTCTGAGTTGAGATTCTGTCACTGGTAACCAAGAGTCCACACTCATATCGTACAGCTCTCTGAAGAGTGCTGAAGAACTGACTTCCTGGGAAAGGAAATGTGTCGGCAAGTAAACATCAACCTAATCATTTGGGATTTATTACAAAAGGAGGGTACACTTAAGTGAGGCTTCAGCAGAGGGATGGGTGCGAGTTATTCATGAGGCATGAAAGTGAAGCAGAAACTGAAGCAGGGCAAAATTATGAAGAGTTAAAGTAAAAGAAAGGGAGTTAATGATATGGATATGTGATACTGGTCAGCAATTTTACTAATTTCCACACTCAACAAGCATTCACTGAACATTCTTTATGTGCCAGGTACTGTGGCAGGTGCTATGAAGGCCCAAAATATGTGTAATGCACAGTTCCTGCCCTCAAGCAGTGTATCCTTTAGTAGGGACACAAAACAGTTCTTCACATTACAGTTCTACAAAGTTGTAGTGATATGGACCAAAAATAAGACAAGGCAAAGAATTCTTGATTCTCAATTTTGGAAGAGATTTGTCCCAGATGGGAGAATGGGGCAGGTTCATGGAGGAGTGGTATTAACCTTGATATTGAGAGATAGGCATCTTTAGAACAAATAAAGTGGAAGGAGAGGGGAGAGAAAGAGTAGCTAAAACACTCCAAATACAGAGAAGAATAAAAGCAAAAGCACAGGAGTTTGTGAACATCATAATTTGCTAGAATGGTGGATTTTGCCAGAAGATATAAGGTCTTAAATATCAGACTCAGGGATTTAGACTTTATCTGGGGGAATGAGGCACCAATGTAAATGTATGAACAGAATGGAGCCAGATTAATAAGACAGTGGTAGATAGGATGATTTGACACTAGAAGAGATGGAAGTCAGGATAATTCCTCAACAATCTTTTAAATTAGTCCAGATGAGAGGTAATAAGTAAGTCACTTGAGAAGCTACTGAGGAAATGGGGAAATAAGAGTAGTTGTGAAAAATATAATGGAGGTAGGACAGGCCTTCACAACTGGTTAGACATAAGGAAAGAGGTTGCCTGGGTTGCATGCTCAGGGGCTAGAAGGAAAAGAGGGCCACAAACTGAACTCGGGGAGGGAAGGAACGGAAGCAAGTTTGTGGAAGGAAAGGATAGTTTGGGCCATCTCAGGTTTAGGTGTTTAGGTGTTTTGTGGACATCCTGGGGTAGAAGACCAGGAAGCAGTTAGGTGTAAGACCGCTGAGTTCAGAAGAGAAGTTGGAAACACAGGTTTTTATTCGGAAGAAGTCTGCAGAGGGGAGGTAGTTGAGATCATGGAGGGTTACAATCATACTTCCGCTGTCGTGAGGACAAAATGAGATGACAAATGCAAAGCACGTGGATCACTTCCAGGAACAAGGTAAGTACTCAGTGAGTGTTGTCCTGAAGCATCTGCAGAGTTGATTGTTCTAATGAATGGAGATAGTTAAATAAATAATTGTATAGTTACATGATGGGAGATTATCCAGTTCTTTAAAATCATGTTTGTGAAGAATAGTAAAATGATTTGGGAGAATACCTTTAATTTAATATTAAGAGGGAGAATCAGAATATAAAATGGAAATTTTACTAAGTAGAAATATACATACACAAACACTTGTAGTAAAAAAATGTTCACAGTGGTTCTATCTGGAGAATGGGAATGATTGGGATTTAAGTTTTTTCTTAAAGAATGTAATTTAAATACTTAAATAAATTTAAGTATTTCAGTCTATTATCCATATTTTTATGATAAGTGTGTAACACTTTAGAGTCAGAAAACAATTTTTTAATTGCAGTTAGTTGATTTACAATGTTGTGATTCAGATATATCTATATCTATATAGGTATAGATATAGATATTCTTTTTCAGATTCTTTTCCATTGTAAGTTATTATAAGATATTGAATATAGTTCCCTGTACTATACAGTAGGTCCTTGTTTTTTATTTTATATATAGTAGTGTGTATCTTTTAATCCAAAACTCCTAATTTTTCTTCCCCTCCCTCCCCCATTTCCCCTTTGGTAACCATAAGTTTGTTTTTTACACCTATGAGTCTATTTCTAGAAAACAATTTTTATACAAAGAAAGTTTGCTCAATAACATCAAATACTGTAGAAAGTTAAAGAAGGGGGGATGTCATTGGTCATGGCAACTAGATGGTCACTGATGGCCGTTTTAGTAAAATAGTGATGGTGGAAGCTTTTTTTTTTAATATAATAAGTATTTCATGCATAAAAAAGTATTTAAATAAATAGAACATTATCAAAATGGCTGAAGCCTTCAGTGTACTCCTTTCTAATAACATTTCCCTTCCTTCCTGCAAGAGGTAGAGATTATTCAGAGTGTTGTCCTTAAAGCCACATTTTGGTAGAAGATGGAGGTAGGGGCTGAGAGGCTCTTTGATGAGTTGGTAGAAAAGTGGAGGAGAATAAAAGGACAATAGCTTGAAGAGGATGCAGAGTGGAGACAAGCGTTTTAATACAGAATAGAGCAGAAGTGAGCAAGTTTCCAGCAGAAGTAAGGGCACCAGACAGAGACTAAGGATGCAAGAGAGATGGGAAGCTGTAACTAAGACAATCCACCGTCAAACGTGTAGAAATGTTTAAAATAGGCACTTTGGGGTGAAATTCAGCTACATCATGGAATGATCCATTCTGGTCATAAGACAGATCCATTCATTGAAATTAATGCATTTATTTTCCTTGTCCTTTATATATTCCTTCAGGCAAAATATATGTTAACATTAGCATAAACCTTTTTCTATTTTTTTTTCCTTTTGTCTGCGTTGGATCTTCGCTGCTCCACTCAGGCTTTCTCTAGTTGCGGCGAGCGGGGGCTACTCTTCAATGTGGTGCGTGAGCTTCTCACTGCGGTGGCGTCTCTTGTTGTGGATCACGGGCTCTAGGGTACGCAGGCTTTAGTAGTTGTGGCGTGAGGGCTCTAGAGCGCAGGCTCAGTAGTTGTGGCACACGGGCTTAGTTGCTCCACAGCACGTGGGATCTTCCCAGACCAGGGATGGAACCCACGTCCCCCGCATTGGCAGGCAGATTGTTAACCACTGCACCACCAGGGAAGTCCCAGCGTAAAACTTTTTCAAGCAGACAAATCCCACTGGAAATTTTATAAAAGCAAATAAATGGTTAAAACGCAACAAAACATTAGCAGAACAGAGAGGAGGATGTTGCTGCACTTCCTTAAAGAAGTGAACCCTGTAAAAGAGAATATTTCTCCTTTTTTATTTCAAATAGTGCCACATGCACAAATCAATTCGTGGTCCCATTTTTACATTATTACTGAAAATGAATAAAAGAGCTCCTTGGCTCTGTTCAAGATGTTACTCTATTTTTCTCAACAAGATTATGCAATAATATCCAAATTCTAACCAACAGATTGAGTTGAGTTGTGAAACAAATTATTCATAGAGGTAGGGCTCGTTTCCTAAAAGGTTGACTCTCATATCACAATGTGAGCAGGGTCTGAGTATTATTAGTTGTGCCCTAAATATTTCATTCCCAGTTCTGCTGATAATGAAATATACTAAACTAGCATTTGATAGTATTAAAATGGCAACATGCTTTGGAAGGATTTAAAGGATTTTGTCTCAAGAAACCATTTACAATTCAGCGGGTATGCCTCCTGAAGGCATTTATTAAAATTAATCAGCATTAACCTGCATTCTTTACTTAAGGGGGTAAGGTGATCCAGAATAACATCTGTCTCTGTAACTATATTTTCCTGATATTAAATTGCTTTTGTACACGTTTTAGGTAAAATAATAATGTATTAAAGTATTATGAACTCAGGCAGCTTCTAATTATTTATCACTGAAAATTATTTACCACTAAAGTTATTTCAAATTTTCTTTCATCTAAAAAAATGTAAACAGTGTATTATGTTTTTGTTTCTGAGAGATATTACATGGACATATATTTGAGTCTCAATATTTTATGATTAGAAAAATAAAGTCACAGAATAGGTCCCTAAAATTGTTTTCAAACTGACTCCTTTATTAATGAGACAGTGAATAGTATTCATATATAATTTTCACAAGATGATATACTTATAAAAAACAACAAAATTTTCCTGTATGGAGTAATATTATTATCATCATTTTGATAAATATTTGGGACATATTTCCAAAAGAGAAATTAAAGACCTTCTCTAGGGACTACCATTGCTCTTGAGTAAGTTATTTAACCTCTGAGCTTAGACTGGTACCCACAAATAACTAGCATATCTGTAGCTGTCAGTCATGCACTTGTAGGTTCTACCCCTAGTCCCACAGATAGATCATTGCACTCATAGAAAAAACCCAGTCATCATTAACCAGCATGCCACTGGGCAAGGGCCTACTGTACTATTTGATATTTTGAACTATGTCCTTTGATAAAGATAACAATTAGATTAAAAAGAAATAAAATTTTAAACACTGGATTAGAACAGAAAATCATTTCTAATTCTGGGTGGTTTATCAGCCTGAGTCCACTCAGGAAAGCAAAAACCATGCTACGTATTTCAAACAGAGTTATTTAATACAGAGATTTGTTACACAGGCATTGAAAGGTTGAAAGTGGGATGCTCAGGTAACCTAGAGAAAACACCAGGAAAAACTACCACCTTGAGGGCTGGGAAAACAAATAGGAAGAGATGGTGTTACTAGAACCTGAAAGTTCTGTGGGAGTGCAGGACAAGAAGGGACATGCCCATGGTGCTGATTTTTGCTGAAAAGTCTAAGGAGGGTCATAGCCAGGTGGGTGCTAGAAGGTCAAGGAGACAGAACTGGAAGGTAATGAAAATGGGATGCTGGGGATAGTGTGGCAGGTGCTAGGACAGTTGATGGGTGGGGGGTGAGGGAGTGTGGTGGGGCTGTCACTCCAACAGCATGGCTGCTGCATATACCTCGTAGGGGCGGCTGCACGCTGGCTTTGGAAGTACCAAGAAAGGCTGGAGGATACAGCTATAGCTGTTCTCTCCTGCTGGAGGGATTCAGACCTGAATTGGAGGCCAGGAGAGGGCACATTATTTCCTACACCTGCCTTCCAGTCTCCCATCAATGCCTCCTATTGGTAGAATCTATGTGGAAGTGGGCTGGGAGATGAAGTTATGGAGTCTCAGTCCCACTATCACAGAGCAGCCTATAGATAGGGGGGCATGGGGCTGAGAAAAATTAGGCAAATAAATGGCAAGGTAATTGTGTGTATTTCACAGTTAAGGTATGTTAAAGTTTTTGCCATCAGAAGAATCAGAAGAGACTCATGATCTCTTGAGAGACAGTTTGGGAGACAATTCTCCCTGGGACTCTTGTGTTTCTGCATGTCTCATGAGCCAAAGCACTGAAAATTCGTTATCCACTACCTTTTCAAGAATGTTCATATAACAGATAGCTTTGGAAGATAGACATAGTGTGTCTCTCTGGAATAGAGGGAAGGTATGTTTGCTGTCCAGTATAATAAAGATACTGTTTTTCCCAGGGCAAAGGTTGGAAAAGTTTGTTTGCATGAGGAATGAAGGAGAAGATTATAAAAGATTGAGTTTTCCAAAACTGTGATTCCTCAGCTGTGACACAAACCTACTGCATAGGTATCACCCTGATATGTTCTGAATCACCCTCATGAAACCTGGGGAACAAGAGGGCCCGAATATGAAGCTCATGGTGATTGTTGCGCCATAAGTAATAAAGCCCTTTGTCTCTGACCCAGGAGTCCCATTACCTCTGTCAACATCCATGTGTCAGGTTAACCTAATTGCTTACAAATAGGGTAAAATCTCAGATCTTTCATAGTTCTTGAGAGAACTTTCCATTCAACTCAACAGACATTTACTATGATACTGCTGTCTAACCAACTTTCATAGAGGTGTCCAGTGTACACAAGATGAGCAGTCTCAGCCCTCAAGCAGTTCACAGGGTAGAAAGAAAGGGATGTGTTCCAGCACCACCTCCATCACCACCACCTCCACCACCACCACCACCTCCACCACCACCCCCACCTCCATCACCATCACCACCCCCACCTCCATCACCACCTCCAACTCCACCACCACCACCTCCACCTCCACCACCACCACCTCCATCACCACCACCAACTCTACCACCATCACTACCCCCCACTACCACCACCACCTCCATCAACATCACCACCCTCAACTCCACCTCCACCTCCAGCACCACCACCACCTCAACCACCATCACCACCTCCACCACCACCACCACCCCCATCTCCATCACCACCTCTACCTCCACCATCCCCACCTCCATCCCCACCTCCACCACCACCTCCACCACCACCTCCATCACCTCCACCACCTCCATCATCACCACCACCTCCATCACCACCACTGTCACCACCTCCATCACTGCCTCCATCAGTACCACCAGAGCCTGTATCCCACAAAAACTCAGCAAAGTAGAGGAAGCTGATACAAGTCAGTACTTTGAGTCCATCTGCTGTCAGTTTTCCAAAATACGCTAACAGTATTCATCTGCCATTGTCTCCTTTCTTACTGTTTTAGCCTTTTGGATTTACTCTTTTCTGTAAATTTGGTGGAGTTTTAGAAGGGGAAAACTGTCAGAGGTCTTCAACATGCCATATTTAAACTGAAGTCTGTAGACTTTCATTTTCTATCTGATGTGCTAGCTGCCTATTTCGTTTCTGTATGTACCAATGAACTCTAAACTTCAGGATTCTGCCTTGTAAAAGGAGAGCTGCTTTGATGTCACTTTAGGGGTGGAAATGGTACATACACCTTCACTAATAAAAACCTTTTTTCAGTAACTTTATTCCCTTTGGGGGAAAAATGCTTTGACCTGTTAGCCATCATTAATATTGACATGCAAAGGGGTTTTATGTCATTTTGATAGGGAGAAAAACCAGAGGCCTCCATTTAGGATCCTGAGTGATGATTTGCAGAGGAGTGTCTCCTGAAGAAAAGGGTTGAGGCTAAGATCTGAAGATACAACCAACTTCTTTCACAATTTTACTTGGGGCCAGCAAAATATTTTCTCACTGAGCTGAGGTGTGTATCTCTACATGTCTCTAACTTCCCAGGAAGTAAATAAGGTATTAAACCCAGTCATCTTACTGAAACTTCAACTACCCCTGAACCATCCTTGTAATGAAGAGAGAAAGCACAGCTCCTGCACCTTCTGCCATTAAACGAGATTAGTTTATCTTTCCATCAGCTTAAACAAAATAGCAGCTCAGTGGGCCTCCTAGGACTAACCAAATAAGAAAAGAGTGCTCTAATCAATGTTACTGCCAGGCTTAATTGTTTTCTGATATTTGGTCTAAATTTTATTGCTGTCAGTTGAGTACCTCTCTTTAAGCAATTCTATTTGCCTCTCAGTTACTTGCATATGTTTCATATAATATATCTCCTTGTGGTAGAAGAATAAGGGGACACTGAGAATGCCATTGGTTATTTAGTTTTTCTTGTTATTACAAGCAATGGCTTCTTTATGATCGCTCTGTTAAACTAAGCATTTTTAAGGTTTTTTATTTTGGGTTTGGTGATATCAGTGCTGCTGTCCACTTACCCCCATGTTCAGTATTTTCCTCCCATCTGATGAGAAAGTCGATAAGTGTCTTTTCATCAAGGTGTTTTTAAGGTAATTTTTATGTTTTTGTTTAACATGGCTCAAAGAGCAACTCCCCCCCACACACACACACAAATTAAGATACAGATGCTGATTAAAACACATGGCTATCTGCTTCCCTGAATATTGGCCCAGCACCTGGAAGGATCACACACCAGCAGGTAGATAGGATTGTGGCTGATACACCTGGCATGAGAGTGGACGGTAATGAAACCCAGGCTGCCCTCCAGTAAAAGTCAGGATCTTCATGTCTTTGACTAAATCCCTTCAGATCAAGGCTCTATCATGGCAGAGCTAACTAATGGTTTCAAAATTAAAATCAGGAAGGACTTCAGTATCGCTATGTTGTTTCTACATATTGCAGGAATTTTAGACTGGGTGGAGGATGGTGCTGTGAAGATAGAGAAGGAAAGGAAAACTACTGTAGTTGATTAATTGCAAAAAAAATAGCTCCAATTCTTTACCCTCCTTTGCCATATCACTTTGTAGTGCCTTCTCAGTCTGACTCTCGCTTGGAGAGGTCACTTGCTCAAGCCAGTGGGATATTACCAAATATGTGCAAGTAGAAGCTTGAAAAATGGTTACTTGTCTCAATTTGCTTGTCCTGTAACTCCACCTCCAGCATGAGGAAATGAAGGGGGCTATCCTGCTGGTGGATGAGAGAAAAATGTCCAGTCACCCTGAAACTGAGCAGACCCTATGGGGCCTTCCCCGGACAGACCCTGCCTGCTTCTTGTTTGCAGAAAAATTGTAGCCTCCTAGGTCTCTCCTGAGTTCCAAAAAACAAATTTCATCAGAGAAGTGAGAAAATGCAGAAACAAGGGAAAACAGTCAAGCAAGACAAAATGATAATAGTTTAGTCAGTAAACAAAGTCAAGGATATTTAGTTCCTCTTCAAGGTCTGTAGATAATATTCTGGGCCATATCATTGAGCTATTTTTCAGATACTGAAATCCCCAGCTGGAAGAAATTAACTGCATGCTGACCACAAACAGGTAGACCCCAGACCAGTTGGAACCAGAAGGTTGATGATGCTGACTCCTCACCAGCAACCAATCAGAAGAATGTACATGAGCTGATTATGCACCCCACAACCCTCTCCCTCATTCTGTCTTTAAAAACCTTTCCCTGAAAACCATCAGGAAGTTTGGGCCTTTTGAGCATTAGCCACCCCTACTCCTTGCTTGGCACCTGCAATAAATGCTGCACTTTCCTTCCCCACAATGCTGTGCGAGTAGATTGGCTTTATTGCATGTGGGCGATAGGAACCAAGTTTGGTTCAGCAACAACCCCTGTCACCTGGCAATAGTGAGCCTACCACCTGACACATCAACAAGTCCAGTCTGGATCAGGTGAACTACATACCAAGCCCAATCCAAATGGCTGAACCATAGACTATGGAGCTAAATAAATGCCAATTAGTTTAAGCTACTGAGATTTGAGGTGGTACCACTGAGCATTACCATGGTGACTGTTAACTAATACTACCACTCTTCAATGAAACACTGAGTGCCTAGTAGGCTCTTTGATGATGCAAAGATGAGTAAGGCATAGACCTGTCTTCAAAGTGCTTATACACTAGTAAGAGACAGACTTTGTAAACAACCTTCATGTAAAGTAGTGCTAAATACAAGCACACATATCTTGCTGTGAAAGCATTACTCAACAATTAGAAAGAATGCTTACAATGTGAAAGTGTATTGTGTTAGAATTGAATACACACGTATGCATACACACGTAAAATAAGGGACATAGAATCAGAGATACCCACTCAAACTGCTATAGCAAAATGAGTGTTTACTGGTTTGATGCCTAGGGTTCATAATGTTCATGTATCTGTCCATTTGGTGTGGGGGAGAGGATTCCCTGTCATCTTGAGCCCCAGTCAGGAGGTTACTGGTCCTATCACTAGAAGGATACTATTCGCTTCCTCAAGGTTTGTGCAAAACTGTAAATAACAAAAAGGGCAAAGAGCCAGCTGGCCACAGAACAGAGAAAGATCCAGTTAGAAAGGAGAGCTGAAGCATCTTTGTCTAGTACCTTACTACTCAAAGTGTGGTCCATGGACCAGCAGTAACAACTTTACCTGGGAACTCATTAGAAATGCAGATTTCAAGTCCCATCCCAGACATACTGAATCACAATCTTCACTATAACAAGGATTCCAGGTGATTCTTATGCACATTAAAGTTTGAGAAGCATTGGTCTAAAACACATGCTGCAAATGATTGCAAGGGAGCTTATCGAAGCACAAAGGTACAGGAGCAAATGCAAGCCTTGGGCTTTTATGGGGTGTGTTTGAATAAACAATAAAGAGAAAATAAATATTTGAAAAAAGAAAAGTAATTAAAACATTTTATAATTGCTACACCATCAAACAATAATCTAAGAGGCTATTTCAAACTCCGGTTTTCTAACTGAGAGATGAGACCTACCAGAGGGTTGTGAAATCGATTTAAATCCGTATTTCTTAACCCTGGCTACATGTTAGAATCACAAAGGTTGAGTTTTAGAGTCCCAAAGCCCAGGTCTTTCCCCAGACCAATTAAATCACAACCTTCAGCAGTGGGAATGGGGGGAGGGAGAGGGAATAAGGGATAAACCCAGGCATCCGAATTTTTTAAAGCTCCGTAAGTGATCTTAATGTACAGCTAAATTTGAGAACCCAACTTTGAGAAAAACTGATTTAGAAGGTCCCAAGTAGCAATTCTTTTCATAACTAAAGTAGAAGAGTGACGTGAAGTAGAACAGAATGGAATGGAATAGGAAAGAAAATGCCAGTGTTTCACATGCAGGTCAGGGCATTATTTTGAGACATTTTTGTTCAGTATATATATATATATATATATATATATATATATATATATATGTGAGAGTGTATGTGTAGTGGATTATACTATAAAATACATTTCTAACTGAGGGTCACTACCAAGAAAGTTTTTAAACTACTGTTTTAAAGTGATCATTAAACAATTACATAAGCTCAGATGGAGAAATATTCACAAATGAATGTCCTGATTTTTTTTTTTTTGTTAAGTTACACCCTAGCACAAATACAGGCCAAAAAAAAACCCCGAATAGGTTAGGACAGAAAAATTACTTATAGACCTTGGCTAGACAGAAAACAGAGGAATCTGGAATGCACTGTACTAAAACTTAGACTGTTCTTGATCTATGCACTCACGCTCAATATAAATATGGAGGAAAATATACATCATGAACTTCCAACAGTGAAAAGTCACTCGCAAATCATCTGTTATATCCATAAAATCCTGATTTAGAGAATCTTTTCACATACTGTTAGAGAGATTTGAAACACGTGGGCAGTGAAATTTAGCAGACTAAACCACAAAGAGAACACTCCTTATGACAATGGTTCTCAACTTTGAGTCCCTCTTGAAAATCTGCTAAGAGCAAAGAGACTTCTTTTATAAAAATATACAGATTCAGCTACACACAGAATTTTGCATGAAAATAAAGTACCCCTAAACCCGTACACAGACCACTTTTTCACAGTGGTGATCTCCAGATTAAGAGCCCCTAAAAGAAGGTGGCTAGAGAAAGCTTATTTCCATGTGGGTGTGCTAAAAGTTATTCAAGTATCCATTAATTGATGACAGCTTGATATGCACAGTTTTCATCTCACTGAATTAATAAAGCAGGGAGCAGATGTAGTAAATGAAGACTTGCAATAATCCAAGGAGAGGTCCCCGTGGCCCAGTTCTAAGGTTCTGCTAGTGAGGCAATTCACCTTGCTTGTGCTAGATAGGGCTTTCTTGTCTTCCTTTTCCATCCTCTTTTTCTCTTTCTGTTTTAATCCTTTTTTTTTAAAATTGTGGTAAAATATACTTAACATAAAATTTACCACTTTACTCTTTTCTAAGTGTACAGTTCAGTAGGCTAAGTACATCCTCGTTGTTTCATTGTGGTGCAATCTCCACAACTCTTTCATCCTGTAAAACTGAAACTCCACACCCATGAAATAAGAACTCCCCATTCTACCATCCCCCAGCCTCTGACAATCACAATTCCACTTTCTGACTCTGCGAATTTAACCACTCTAGGGACCTTATATAAGTGGAATCATTCAGTATTTATCTTTTTTTGACTGGCTTATTTCACTTAGCCAGTATATCCTCAAAGTTCATCTGTCTTGTACATGTGTAAGAATTTCCTTCCTCTTTCAGGCTGAATAATATTCATTGTAAAATACCACATTTTATTTATCTATTCATCTCTAGATGTACACTTGGGTTGCTTCCACCTATTGGCTACTGTGAATAATGCTGCTGTTTTAATCTTTTAAAAGTTTGTTGCAAAGTTCACCCCAGACAGCAGCCAGGAAGAACCTTAATTTGGGAGTCTGGAGTAATTCTAAAATGAAAGAAAGCACTTTCTATCGATCATCATCAAGAATGAAAACAAAGACTTCCCTGGTGGTGCAGGGATTAGGAATCTGCCTGCCAATGCAGGGCACACTGGCTCGATCCCTGGTCCGGGAGGATCCCACATGTTGTGGAGCGACTAAGCCCGTGCGCCACAACTACTGAGCCTGCACTCTAGAGCACGCAAGCCACAATTACTGAGCCTGTGTGCTGCAACTACCGAAGCCCGCATGCCTATAGCCCATGCTCCGCAACAAGAGAAGCCACAGCAATGAGAAGCCTGTGCACTGCAACGAAGAGTAGCCCCTGTTAGCCATAACTAGAGAAAGCCCGTGTGCAGCAATGAAGACCCAACGCAGCCAAAAATAAATAAATAAATAATTAATTAATTAAAAATAAAAAAGAATGAAAAGAAGTGCAAGCCTCAGATTTAACTTGCCACACAATAACTTGAAGGTGGAATGCTCTGTTCTTACAGAGAAGAGCTGATTTTAAAATGTCTCTCTTTTTTCTGATTATAAAAATAATACCTGATTATAAAAATAATATATGTTCATTGTAGAAAATTTGGAAACCACAAAAAGGGGTAAAGAAGACTGTCAAAACTGTCTCTAAACTCTCAGTCAACAAATATCCACTGTAAACATTTTAGTGGTTTTCTTCTAGTTTTGACTGCTATATTATATAAATTTATGTAAATGCTATGCAGTATATATATCACTGTATACAATTTTTAAAAACAACTGGAATCATAATGCATATAATTTTGTATCTCTTTTCCTTTCATAATACCATATTGCCTTGTTAGTTTTTTCTCAAGTTATTAAAGTTCTTTGTAATGTCTATGTAATATTCCATTTCATGGATGTATCATAACTAATCATTTCCCTATTGTTTTTTGTTTGTTTGTTTTAATTGAAGTATAGCTGATTTACAATTGAAGTATAGTTGATTTACAATGTTGTGTTAGTCTCTGGTGTACCACAAGGTAATTCAGTTATACATATGTATAATTTTTCATATTTCTTTTACTAAGGTTTATTACAAGATATTGCATATAGTTCCCTGTGCTATACAGTAGGACCTTGTTGTTTATCTTTTATAATATATATATATTATATAATGTATATTTATTTATTTTTTTTTTGGCCACGCAACATGTGGGATCTTAGTTCCCCGACCAGGGATCTTAGTTCCCACACCCCCTTGCAGTGGAAGCATGGAGTCTTAACCACTGGACGACCAGGGAAGTCCCATGTTGTTTATCTATTTTAAAGATAGTAGTGTGCATCCCCCTCCCTTTCCCATTTGCTAACCATAAGTTTGTTCTCTATGTCTGTGAGTCTGTTTCTGTTTTGTAAATAAGAATGCTAATTCCAATGCTTTATCTATGATAATCTTCTGATAAACATCTTTCTACAAAATCACTGTCTACACTGCTGATTAATTTCTTTTAGATAGATAACTGGAAGTAGAATTTTGGGGCCCAAAGGTGTGAAACTATACAAATCTCTTTCTGTTTCGTAAATGAGTTCATTTGTATCATTTTTTTAGATTCCACAAATCAGTGATATCATTTGATATTGTCTTTCTCTGTCTGATTTACTTCATTAGTATGATCATCTCTAGGTCCATCCATGTTGCTGCAAATGGCATTATTTCATTCTTTTTTATGACTGAGTAGTATTTTGTGTGTGTGTGTGTGTTTATATATATATACATCTTCTTTACCCAGTCATCTGTCAATAGACATTTAGGTTGCTTCCATGTCTTGGCTGTTGTAAAGAGTGCTGCTCATTGGGGTGCATGTATCTTTTTGAATTAGAGATTTCTCCAGATATATGCAAAAGAGTGAGATTGCTGGATCATAAGGTAGCTCTCCTTTTAGTTTTCTGAGGAACCTCCATACTGTTTTCCACAGTGGCTCTACTAACTCACATTCCCACGAACAGTGGGAGGAGGGTACCTTTTTCTCCACACCCTCTTCAGCGTTTATTATTTGTAGACTTTTTGATGATGGCCATTCTTACTGGTGTGAGGTGGTACCTCACTGCAGTTTTGCTTTGCATTTCTCTAATAATTAGCAGTTGGGAGCATCCTTTCGTGTGCCTCTTGACCATCTGTATGTCTTCTTTGCAGAAATGTCTATTTAGATCTTCTGCCCACTTTTTGATTGGGTTGTTTGTTTGTTTGTTTACACTTAATTTTTACATCTACCTAAAAGTCATCTTGTTATCCTGTGAGATGACAAACTAACAATCTATTTTCATCCCTGTCCCCACTGACTACCACCAAATTTGGCTAATTTCCCCAAAGGAATAAATGTTCAATGACATTTTGGGAAACAGTGATGCAGTAATTTATTACTAAGAATTATTTGGCTATTGTTTAAGATACTTATCAAGGAGACATGATTTTACTTTTGGTTCATTAAGAGTTTCTATCATGAATGAATGTTTACTTTATTAAATAAATTTTTCAGCCTCTACTAAGATGATAAAGAATTTTTCAGTTTGTCCTAATGATATGATATGTATATATGATTTCCTAATATTAGAGCACCTTTGTATTACAAGCCTAAATACAACTAAATCACGGCAGGTTGTTATTTTAATATAACTGAATTCACTTTATTAAGAAAGATCTTAATAAAGTCAGTTGTGGCTTTCAACCCTATTACATAAGTAAAATTGTGTGTTACCCTTCTCAAGTTTTATTATCAAAGTTACATTAGTTTCATAAAATTGTCTGGATAATTTTCCAATAAAACTTCCATCTTATTTGCTCTTACATCCACTTTTTATGAAAACTAGCATTTCTTTGCTTTTTGTCTCTTTTTTCAAAGAAGCACCTCATAAATTTACCAATTCTTCTATTTGTTTGTTTTTTTATTTATTAATCTCTGCTTTTACCTTTATCAATTCCATACTTCCATCTTTTCCCAGTTTCTCTGGTTGATTTTTTTTTCTTTTTGTTTTTTCTAAATGAAGTATAATACATTTACACAGAGATGCACAAATATATACATAAAGCTCAAATTATGATCATCAGAGTCAGTTAATTCCATCTGCCTCTTGTAAGAAGGAAAAAAAATAGCCAAATGGAACATTATTCCATGGACAGTTGAAAAGGCACAACTTCCATTTGTGGAGCACAAATTCTGGTGTATATATGTTAAATCAGCCTTAATAATTATATTATTCTAACTATATTTGGTATATGTTATTCTAATCATTTTAGAACTATTTTGGTTGCAAGTGGCAAATTCCATATGAACATTCTTAGAACGAAGGAGTCATTGGCTATACTGAATGGAGTTCCTGTTACTTGCAACCAACACATTTCTAAATTCACTGTAAAGCATTCTAGGAAGGTTTCTCAAGTTTGTCCTCCACATTACTGGTTTATTATTTTGCCAGCTTTGTCCTTTACTCACTTCTGTGTAGATTTTAATACTGTGTCTATATTTTGGGTTTTGATACATTCTTTCTTCTCATTTCAATCAGTTTTCTTTCGTAGCTATCTTTATGTCATACTTGTCATTTATGTTCTCTCCACAAAGAAATCATGTCCTTGGGCATCTTTTTTTAATATTTCAAGCAAATATATTGCAAAATTTTAATGTATTTCTCAGAGACAAGTTTTTTCCCAGAACCACGAACTTCCTTTGAATATTAAAAGGTGGTGTTCTGTTCCCATATGCCACAGTATTATTTCATGTATCCAGAATTTTTTTCTGTCTGTTCATGTTGGAATTTGGAGAACACTATTGTTTGAACCCTGTGTTTTCCAATAGACTGAGTGAATGTCCTTGTCTATCCTCAAACCTAAACCTGAAGTTCAAGTTAACCTGCAACGTCTCTAACAGTGCATATTGACCAGGGATGGTACCACTTCAAAAGGAGAATTTCAAAACGTGGGCAGGTAGCTTAGTGTGGTAGGCAGGCAGGCAGAATACTGTCCTTTCCAAAGATGCCCATGCCCTAATCCTTGGAATTTATGAATTTATTACATTAAATGGCAAAAAGAACAGACGTGATGAAGGTAAGGGTCCCTGAGATGGAGAGATTATCCAGGGTTATCCTTAAAAGCAGAGAACCTTTTCATCTTTCCAAGCAGTGGTCAAAGAGAGATATGATGATAGAAGGACCAGAGGGATGTTACACAAGAAGGACAACCTGTTGTTACTGACTCTGAAGATGGAGGGAGGGGACAACTAGCCAAGGAATGTGGGTGGCCTGTAGAAACTGGGAACAGCCTTTAGGTGACAGCCAGCAGAAAATGAAGATCATGGTTCTACAACATCAAGAAAGTTAATCCTGCCAACAACCCAAATGAACAGGAAACAGATTCTCCCCTAGAACCTCCAGAAAGGAGTATAGCCTGCTGACACCTTGATTTTAATTTGGTGAAATCTGTGTCAAACTTCTGACTTATAGAATGAGAAGATAATAACTTGTGTTGTTCAAGAGGTTAAATTTGTGGTAATTTGTTACAGCAGCCATAGAAATAAATACACATTGTCTTAATGACAGGCAGTTTCTATTTTCCAAAGATGACACAACATCTCTTTTGGACATTCTTTCCATTGAAAAGTGGATCTGCCCTTGACCTCAAATCTGGGTGAGTTTAGACTTACTTGTCGCCAAGAGTGTAGCAGAAGTGATGCTGTATGACTTTCAAGGTAAGGCCAGAAAAAGCCACGTCACTTTCACCTTGTTCCCTGGAACACTCATACTCAGAGCTCTGAACTGCCATGCATAAATCTGATTATTAAGATTATTAACCCTTGATGGACCTAGAGATTGTCATAGTAAGTGAAGTAAGCCAGAGAGAGAAAGACAAATATCATATGATATCGCTTATATTTGGAATAAAAAAAAAGATACAAGTGAACTTGTTTACAAAACAGAAATAGACAGAAACAGACCCACAGACATAGAAAACAAACTTATGGTTACCACAGGGGAAAGGTGTGGGGGAGGGATAAATTAGGAGGTTGGGATTAACATATACACACTACCATATATAAAATATATAACAAACAAGGACCTACTGTATAGCACAGGGAACTATATTCAATATTTTGTAATAACCTATAAGGGAAAAGAATCTGAAAAAGAACATATATATACATATATATACATACACACACATACACATGTGTAACTGAATCAATGTGCTGTAAATGTGAAACTAACATGACATTGTAAATCAACTATACTTCAATTTAAGAAAATTATTAAGCCTTGGGACTTCCCTAGTGGTCCAGTGGCTGGGACTCCACACTCCCAATGCAGGGGGCCTGGGTTTGATCCCTGGTCAGGGAATTAGATCCGTCATGCTGCAACTAGGAGTTTGCATGCCACAACTAAAGACCATGCATGTGGGACTTCCCTGGAGGTCCAGTGGTGAGACTTCACCTTCCAATGCAGGGGGTGCGGGTTCAATCCCTGGTCACAGAGCTGGGGTCCCGCATGCCTCAGGGCCAAAAAACCAAAACATAAAACATGGGCAGTATTGTAACAGATTCGATAAAGACTTTAAAAATGGTCCACATCAAAAAAATCTTTAAAAAAAAAGACCCCGCATGCCACAACTAAAAGATCCCGCATGTCACAGCAAAGATCCCACATGCCACAACTAAGACCCAGTGCAGCCAAATAAATAAATAAATATTTTACAAAATATATTAAGCCTTAAGAGGCTACCATGTAAGGATGAGGTCTCATGTAGGTACTCTGATGAGCAGTCCCAGTCTTTAATCCTCCCAGCCCATATGCCAGAAACATGACTGAAGGAGTATTTATATCATTCCAGCCCCCAGCCATTGACGTGCCCCCAGTCTTGGAGTCATCCCAACTGAGGTCCAGATGGGGTGAACCATAGAAAAGTCATCTTTGCTGTGCCCTAATTCCTGATCCAGAGAACCTGTGAACATAGAAAAATGATTATTGTTGTATTCCAGCAAGTTTGGGGTAGTTTGTTACACAACATTAATAGCAGGGGTACTACCTGAATCAAGTGCCCAAGGGCCAGTGAAGCCAATTGTCCCACAGAAAAAAGAACCACTTCTCCAAAACCAGTAGTGCTCCCACTGAAAATTTTGCTCTAATACATTAATATATGTCTACTTGTCTGATGTTGCATTTTTCTCCTGCTCTCAATGTTGGTTTCTCTGGCTAAGCAGTTTGCAATTCTTATTTGAAGAGTGTAGCCTCTGAGAAAGATCTACTCACCCCGCAGGCAGTCTTCCTCATGTCCTTTCTGTCTTTATCCTATTTATAGCTCTGCTCTTGAGGTTAACTAAGAATCCCAAGATTAAACTTGTCTTTGTTCACTTACTCTTCTGCTGTGTTGTTTCTGGGAGCTGTTTCCAAATGCATGAAGAGATGGATGCTACTGAGATTAGGTGCAGGGGAAGAGACAGGGAATGATAGAACTTTAGTTCTCACCGGCTCAGTTGGTATTTATGGTCAGCAAAGTACCTGCATGCTGAGGTTAAATGCCGGCAGTGAGGGGGGGTGCCGATTTTTTTTCCTGGTTTTTGACATCATCTGTCATATTCTGTTTCACAGGTAAGAGCTTATGGAAAGTAGTTTAAGAATATGTTTTCACAGTATGGACGTTCCTCAAAAAACTAAAAATAGAGTTGCCATATGATCCAGCAATCCCATTCCTGGACATATATCTGGAGAAAACTCTGATTCAAAAAGATACATGCACCCCAATGTTCATTGCAGCACTATTTACAATAGCCAAGACACAGAAACAACCTAAATGTCCATTAACAGATGAATGGATAAAGATGTGGTACATATATATAATAGAATACTACTCAGCCATCAAAAAGAATGAAATAATGCCATTTGCAGCAACATGGATGGACCTAGAGATGATCATACTAAGTGAAGTGAGTCAGAGAAAGACAAATATCATATGATATCACTTATGGGTGGAATCTAAAATATGACACAAATGAAGTTATCTATGAGGCAGAACAGACTCACAGACATAGAGAAGAGACTTGTGGTTGGCAAGGGGGAGGGGGTGGGGGAGGGAAGGATTGAGAGTTTGGGGTTATCAGATGCAAACTATTATATATAGGATGGATCAACAAGGTCCTACTGTAGAGCACAGGGAACTCTACTCAATATCTTGTGATAAACCACAGTGGAAAAGAGTATGAAAAGGAATATATATGTGTATAACTGAATCACTTTGCTGTACAGCAGAAATTAACGCAACATTGTAATCAACTATACTTCAATAAAATACATTTTAAAAAAAGAATATTTTTCAGTCCACCACCATCATCATCTTCAATAAAACAGTTAGTTGAAATTTTGCCTGGACTTTAGCCAGTATTCCTCTCATTTTGCTTACAGTGCCATTCCTATTCTTTCTCCTTTTCTGTATCTTTATGAGCCTTTTTTGTTTGTTTGTTTGTTTGTTTTTGCGGTACGCGGGCCTCTCACTGTTGTGGTCTCTCCCACTGCGGAGCACAGGCTCCAGATGCACAGGCTCAGCGGCCGTGGCTCACGGGCCCAGCTGCTCCGCAGCATATGGGATCCTCCTGGACGGGGGCATGAACCCGTGCCCCCTGCATCGGCAGGCAGACTCTCAACCACTGCGCCACCAGGGAAGCCCCATGAGTCTTTTAACAGGAAAGTATAAGCCAGCCTATCAGATATCTCTGGACAGTCCCTTTATGAACCCCAATTGTAGACATGCTTTTAAAGGCTTTTGCCCTAGGAGTATACTTTCAATATTTTAACGTAAGATATAGAAGTCAAATGAGAGAATAGTCTGATATATGGGATTTAGCTCTAGTCCAGCTTTTCAGGAATGCATCTGTTCATGTCTTAAGGCATACATAAATAAATTGATAATTGGATATCAGTAGTTGGCTATATATGTGACACTTTTTATGACACTACAGAATTTGGAAGGAATAGCGTTATGTTCTTTTAAGTATTTTTGATAGAATAGTATTTCAACTTCTGGTGTTTCAATGTGAATTTTAAATTTAATGTCAAGTTAATTGATTAAATACAGTATAACATCTAATGTCCTTCAAATACACCAAGTTAAATGGCAAGCTGCATGTTATTCTGTAATAATCCATTTTAACAAGTAAACAATAGTTGAAAACAGGTGATCTTTGAAAGATCTGTGAGTTAAAAAGTAAATAGAAGCATAATAGTTCAACTTGCCAGGTTCATGAGGCTGAGTCATTTATGAGGAAATAGATCCCAATGAAGAACCATCAGTTAAAGATAACTACTGAAATTTGAAACAAAAACACAGGAATAACATATTGGCACTATCCATAATATATCTAAGAAGTGTTTCTTTTTATATGGAATACAACATTGCAGCATTTCTGCATGAAAATTATTCAGTCACCTATTAAACATTCAGTTGTATTGTGCTGTACATTACTTGAGGCTCCATCCATAAGACAAAATTCCCAAAGTAATTTTTCTAACTGAATCTATAGCTCTTTCATCACCCTGATCCCTGAATATGCATGATTTCCCATTACTGTTTATAGTTAGGACTTCTGTCTTTGCAGTATATGGGCACACAAAGCTATGTTATATTTGCCACGGGAACTATAATTTTTAAGGCCCCTGTGCTTGTAACATCTTTACCTTTATTATATTACCGTAATGTAGATTTTGGGTTTTATAGAGGATCGCGTATCGAGGGAACACAGTGTTGCACCAGTGAATGGACTGAGTTGTTAGTTACATGATGATGTGGCTTGTTCTTTTAAAGCAACAGTCAGGGAGCTCATGAGAGCGTCACAGGCAATTGACCCGATTCTAAGATTGGCTACCTCGTGTTTACCTTCATTCAAGATGCCCCAGTTTTTAGTCTTTCCTTGTATTAGAATGATTTGCCATGTCCTCTCCCAGGATTTGGCATTGCCTCCCACTAGGAATAAGCATGATATATTTCCACATCACGTTCATATACTGGATTCAGCCATATGACTTGCTTTAGCCAACAGAACATGGGCAGGAGTGCTGGTGTGCCAGTTTTGAGCTAAAGCCTTAAGAGTTACTGAATATTTCTACTTGTTCCTCTTGTACTTTTGCCACCTGCATGAGCAGAACACGAACAGCCCCTGTGTAGCTGCTGTCTCAGAATGAAGACGACGTGTGGAACAGACCTGAACTCAAGCTCAAAGCCTGGAGTCCAGCCTAGTCAGGTTTGGCCAAGTCTAGCCCAAGTGAGAGCATGTGAACCGCGACCAACCTGCAATTCCGTCGCCAGAAAAAGAAATGCTTCTGTAAGTCACTGAGATATTGGAGTCGTTTGTTATGCAACATTGTTGCAACAATGGCTAATTAATACCTCTCCCATTGTTGATGGTTCTCATGTATTTGTCCTCCTGTGTGTGTGCTTAGTGCTTTTGGCTGGCTGTCCAGATGGATGGAATCAACTGGAGCACGCCAAGGACCACATGAGACATTTTTGCTGGGAACTCCCAAGGTAGCAGAGATGTCGCATACCTTTAATGTTCATATTTCAGTCATCATTTTACAGGACTTCTAGGTGGGCATTCAGCATAAAAAGACTGGTGATTCAGGGTTCAACTATTTTCTATTGATGAGTTATGAGACATCCATTCAGATTGTAAGGACTTTGGTGAAATACTCTCTTCCTTTCACAACATGCATCTGGAGCATTTACATATTTGAGCAAGTATCTGGGCATTCTCATGAATTAACATGTGAACCTAATGAAGCTTCTTCATTTGAGTGGACCAAGTACGCGTATCTTGTTTATACCAAGGCCCTGCTTGCAGTGAACAGACTCTAGGAGAGCCCCCAGTTATCCCTGCCTCCTGGTATACGTGCCCTGTGTAATACTCTCCCCTTAAGTGTGGAAGGGACTCATCACTTTTAAAAAAATATTTATTTATTTATTTACCTATTTGGCTGCGCTGGGTCTTAGTTGCGGCACGCGGGATCTTCGATGTCGCGTGTAGGAACTTCATTGCGGCATGCGGGCTCTTTTAGTTGTGGCATGCGGGATCTTGTTCCCTGACCGGGGGTAGAACCCGGGCCTCCGGCATTGCGAGCATGGAGTCTTAGCCACTGGACCACCAGGGATGTCCCGGGACTTGTGACTTGTTTTTAACAAACAATATATTGTAAAGGTGATGGGAATGTCACTTCCATGACTATGTTACATAGGTTTGTGACCTCTGTCTTGCTAAGAAACCCTCTCTTGCTGATTTTGATGAAGCAAGCTACTATGTGATGAGCTGCCCTTTGGAAAGGTCCACTTGGCGAGAAACTAAGGCCCTTGGTCCTACAGCTGGCATGGAACTGAGTTCTGCCAGTAACCATGTAAGCCTAGAAACAGATCTTTCCCCAGTCAAGCCTTGAGGTGAGACCACAGCCTCAGCCAACATCTTGACTGCAAACGTGTGAGAGATCCCAAAGCAGAGAACCTAGGTAAACCACTCACAAACTCTGGACCTGCAGAAACTGTGAGATTATAAATGTATGTTTTTCTAAGCAACTATATTTGTGGTAATTTGTTACACTGCAGTAAGATGAGTAGAACACTGTTCAACAATTTAGCAAGGTGATGATTTCCGTAATATGATACCTATTTACTTTTAGCATAGCAAACATTTATTGAATACCTGTCAGATGCTAAGCACTTAAAACACTGCCAATGCCGAGATGAATAAGACATACCACTTGCCATTGAGGAACTCACCGTCTAGGCAACGTTGGACATCCAAGCATCTGGTCAACACAGAGGGGACAAACATTATAAGAGGGATATGAAATAAATGGCATAAGCCATGTTGCTTATTTTTGCTTTTCTTGGCACATTTTAAGCCTGCGCCAGGAAAAAAATGAAAGGGTCTCATATGGAACACAGACATCATAAAATCATGTTGAGAGGTGTTTACCATGGAACCATCTGTACGTACCTGACCAAGAGTAAGTAATCCAATGGAAATCATTGCTATCACCTAGAACAAAAGCTTCAAAGAAATGGCTTTACATGATTGTGATCATGACTCCAACATCTTTCCACAAAACGACTGAAAATTAACACTGACTGTCTACCTCCTATAAGTTCTTTTTCCTTATAGGATAATGTTTTTAGACGTGGTGCTTTCAAAGTAACAAAGTTAAGATGTTACTTTTAGGGCTGTGCCATTTAGGCATATTAGTGGATACATTGCAGATGTTGGGGCAGTACAACAAAAATACCTCTGATTTTTGATGTCCGAAGTCCAGAATTTGCTATTTTGTGCATGCAAACAATGAAGCCCAATCATTATGGCTTTATCTAGAATAATTTGCTCTTCCTACAGACTGCAGATGTGTTTTTCTGATCGAGACTCCAAGATTTAAAATAATAAAATAAAAACATAATATCTATTTTTTAAATTGAATGGTTACCATGTGCTAAATATCTTGCTTAATCGTGGGTTATCTCAATTAATGCTCACAACAACCTGATAAATTAGAGACTGTCATCATCCTTATCCCACAGATGGAACTGAAGCCACAGAGGTTGAGTAGTTTTAGTAACTTGGTTGAGATTACATCGTTACCAAGTAAGGGGAACTGGGTTTGGACTTGAGCTATTCTACTCTGGTCCTATGCACTTAACCTCCATTCTATACTGCTTCCCAATGCCTCTGAATGCTCCGAGATTTTTAAGGGCAACTTTGAGCATAGGTTTTCTGGTGATAATAAAAAGCTTAATGGTGCAAACCTGGGTTTTGCAGTCTCAAAGTAGCTGATGTTCTTCATAGATCCATAAATGTTGACGTCATTTCCTCCAAGGGTGAGTGACGTATTTGTGTTTTAAAAATGTATCTAGACAGTCTTTCCTGAGATTCTTCACATAACAACTTAGTTAACAGAATATAACACCTTACATATTGTAGTGGGTAGGGTTTCAGGTATGCAGCTTTCAGAAAGAGATTTTAAACGTTCAGTGGCTTCAATAAGGTAGAACTTTCTTTCCCTCTAATTTAAAGCTGTAGTGGGGCAGTAAAGGCTGGGGAGACAGCTCTCCGTGAAGCAAGACAGGGACGCAGTTTCCTTCCATCTTACTGCTGTGCACCTTGAAGGCTGGGTCACCTTCTTCACACCACGTCTTGAAGGCTGGGTCACACCACGTCCGTGTGCCACGTGGCATGCATGCAGAGGAGGCAGTATAGGGCCAGCACTTTTCTTTTAGGCAAGGAACGTGGGAAATGTACCCATTGTCCCCTCTTGCACTCCATGAGGAAAACAAAGTCACGTGGCCAAACCCAGCCACAAGGCAGCATGGGAAATGTAGTCTCTAGACAGGTGGCCACGAGGCTGGCTAAGCCTCAATTCCAGTGACAGAAGAGGAAAATAAATTTGGCAGGGAAGAGGAGCTAGCCGTCTATGACATATCGATATGCAGACACTACAAACAAATCAATTTCTGGTTTCGGCATTTTTTTGGGGGGCGGGTAGGCTCTCTGCAGAGTAGTATACATGGTTTAGATGTGAGTTAAAATGACTTTAAACCTAATATCACTGAAGTCTAATAACACTGACCAATTGGTTTTGTGCCTGCTAATAATACTGACGCTTTGACAACAGGGTTAGTAAATGGATAGTTGCTTTACATTAGGTGAGAACATTTTGAAATTATGTGTAAGAAGGTTGTATTGAGCAACTAATGGAAGGAATGCAGTGAACATGAATTGTTCTGTCTGCCAAGAATCCCTTTTCCCATCTGACAAATAGCCAGGAGCCTTCTTTAGGAAGGGTCCCTGTCTCACTCCTTGTGGCTGTCAGTGCGGTAGGGGGACACCTCATAAGTGCCTTCTGAGGAAAGCTGCCTTAAGTAGTTCTCTCTGAGTACAACTACTCAGGCTCTGTATTACCGCGGTGTAGATTCCATCGGATGACCGCTGCCCTAGGGCCCTAGTAACATGACGTCTTCCTGGGTCTCCTCAGCTAAGGGGTAGTACAGTTCCCCCTGCTGCTGCTAATCTCTGGGTAACCTCCCCATGGCTTGTTTGGTTCTCAGTTCTTTCCTCACCCATGTAACTCATTCCCTGTATTAGATTCTCTGCGTGTAAATAACCGAAATGGTTTCTAGTGTCCTGATGAGACGTAACTGATGAAACGGCCTACTCCATTGGGTTGTTACAGTTCTAGCTACATACAAAGACTAACTAGTTACCTTTTAATCCCAATTTTCAATTCTCTCTGAAAGAGAAGCTGATTGACCTTGTTGGTTTCAGGTTCTTGATGGGGGCTGGAGGTGGGGAAAACGGAGAGGTGATTGAGGGTTGGTGGGAGATAGCTCTTATTATGATCTACAAAAACAGCCGCCACAGTATCTGCTACAGGAACACAGGCTGGGGAGGGGGAGACCCAAATGGCCCATGTTATCCTACAATATTTTTAGTAATTTTTATTATTAGCCTAAAAGCCTTTATTACAATGTTAATTATCTTTGTAGTCAAAATAACTCTTAATCTTTCTTATTTTCTTAATAGTGAAAGGCTTTAATCGTGTTGTTATCTCTACCTGGGGTTAGCTGCATTTTAATGGATGGGTCTGAGTGATGAAAAGGTTTTGAAAATGTGAAACAGAGAAGAATGAGAGAAGTTGGATTTCTTGATATGACTCATAATTGTGACCTGTAGCTCTAGCCTGAGGGTGGGCCAGGTAAAATCCTAGAATGGGGGTGGGTTTGAGTTCAGGTCCTCAGGGAGGCAGACACCAAGATGGGATTGGATATACAGAAGTTTAATTGAGAGAATAGCAGTGAAGGATAAAAGGAAGGGAGCAGGAACTTGGGAGAGAGACTTCAGACCACGATGCAGGTCTGACACCTGTAAAAGCTAACAGGGAAGGAAGGAAGGAAGATTAACTAAGAAAGTCCCAAGACTGCAGGCAGTTCTAAGAAAGTTTTGACCAGGCCTGTGGGGAATCCTTGAGCCAAAGCTGCCCATTAGAGGAATCCTGTGTTAGTAGCCCTGCTGTGCTCTGTCAGCTGGGGAGCAGCCCAGCAGGGAGAGTGGCCTCAGCATAAACACAATGGTGGACCCAAGGGGCAGAAAGAGTCTTACCAAAGTCTTATGTGTAAGGAATGTTCTTTTCTGTAAGTCATTTCCCAGAACACAAACTGGTGCGGGGATTTCTTAATAGTCTTCGCTTTCCATGAGTACAGGCTCTGGTAAATTTCAGTGTTGTCACTGCAAAGCCTTTTTTTAAGGCCTAGGCCTGGAACTGGCACAGATTTGTGTGTGTGTGCGTGTGCCATATTCTATTGTTTAAAGCCGTGCCAGGTCCAGCCCAGATTCAAGGGGAGAGATTACACAAGAGCATGACATCTGTGGAGGCATGGTTCATTGTGGGCCACCAAAATAATGGTGTCCCACAGATTCTGAACCTTGGACTAGATATTTAGAGTGGAATGCTACTAGCATACCTGAGGTGGTAGCTGAAATTATTGGGTGGAATCAATCCATGGGTGTATCCATTGGTAAGTGCAGAAAAGAGCCCACCAACATGCAAACACACGAGATCTGGGTTGTGATTTTCCTTTTTCTCAGAAGTCCTTGTTAACACTGTTTCTTGATCAACATTTATCCCAACATTTTTCTGGGTTTCTGTTGCTAGTTCTATTTCTTGAACATCTTCATCTCAATATTCACTAGTTTAACAGTAATGATGACTGGTCTAGCCAGAGCTACCAGTTAGTACGTTTTTACATTTTAATTAGTTTTTCCCGATTAAATCTGGCACGAGCCACTCACTTAACCTGTCCTGCTTCTGCAACAAAAAGGGCCTGCAGAAAGTGAGGGAATCCTCCCGTGCAGGGGAGGGTTTGTTTGTGAACAAAGGTCTCCCACGCAGGGACCTTGCTCTGAAACTAGCTAACCTTTGGAAATTTGACCTTTCTCGGCCTTCGTTTCCTTTTTCTGGACTCAACAGTATCAATTTCCGTTGGGCTCTTTGTGAAGATAGGTTAACAAAAGACCATAAATCTTTTTAACTAGGTGAAGCATTTACCACTCTAATTAGCATTACCATTCATTCAAAGGCTTTCATATTGGCGAAACAAGCAAAACGGCACCGCACTGTTTAAATCATGATTAAGCAGAGGTGGAGGCCAAGGCACAGCATTTAGGCAGATCTGCATTCGGATAGTCAGTCATCCGACCTTTGCCGAGATACCATAATGCTAAAGACATACTGCCCTAGGTTATGAGGTAACATAAAATACAAGCCTAGTACTGTGGTTTGTAAAAAGTAACTGTTATGTATTATTTCTCCACGAATTATACTTAAGTAGGTATGCACAAAATGCTAGTGACTCCCACAAAGTAGCGTGGGGTACGTTTCACAGCGGAAGTGACATATTGGCTGGGTCTTGAAGCAGGAATAGGAGTCCACTCAGCTGCAACAAGGAAATGTAAATTCTTAGGCAGGAGGCCCAGCCCCTCAGAAGGTCTCACCCTGGGAAGGTAGTGGTGGTGAGTGTGAGGGTCTAAGTTCCGGGCAGAGTCCCAGCCTCCAGCTGCGCGCTGGCGGAGAGGGGGTGTGGAAAGTAGAGAGGGAAAGGGGAAGGAATGGAAAGGTGGGGGGGGAAAAAAAAAAAAAAAAAAAAGGCCATCCTGCGCATGCGCTCTAGCGGCAGCGTAGGAGGGCTCGGCCCGCGGCTCCCTCTCCGCCTCGCGCCTCGCGGGGCCCCACAGGCCCGGCCCCGAGAGCAAGCGCGTCGCGCCCGCGCAGTCTCTGGGCCTCGGCGGGCGCCTGCGCACCAGCGTCCTGGGCGCGCGAGCCGCGGGGTTATTAGAGGTGGAGCGCGGGGAGGGCGCGAGGCAGGAGGCGGCCGCCGTTACGGCGCGGGCGTGGTCACGTGGCCGCTGGTCACCGCCGCCGCCACCCCCCTCCCGGCCTGTTCTCCCTCTGGTCGGGTCCGGCCCGGCCGGCACCACGAGCGCCCAGCAGAGACTGAGGGAGAGAGAAAGAGGAGGGGAGGAGGAGGATTCAGGGAGTAGGAGCTGGGGAGCCCTCCTGCGCCACAGGTAAAACAAAATAATGATGATAATCGTAAAGCAGCCCGGGCCCCCTGAGCGCCTCCGCCTTCCTCCAGTGCAGCCCCCACATGCAGACGCTCCCGCCCCGGTCTCCCCTCAGCCTCTCAGGACGAGTCCCGCCTCCCCTTGCTCCGCCGCCGCCTCCCTGGCAGGCCTGTGGTGGTGCCGCCGCCGCCGCCGCCACGGACGGGGACTCGCAGCGCCCTCCGCGTGTGTGCATCCCGGGAGGGCGGGGGCTGGGTGGCGGGAGAGTAGGCTCTTTCGCTCCGGGGCGGCGGGGCCGGGGGGCTGTTCCCCAGCCTGCTGCCTGCCCTTTGGGGTCCCGGCCGCAGGGCCCCCTGCAGCGAGAAGGCAGAGCCTGGTGGCCGGACCCGGGCTCCTCTTCCTACTTGGTAGATTTCCCTGTTCCTTTCAGCCCCGGGCAGCACGCTTCCTTTGCGGGCCGGAAGCCAAAGGACCCGGAATCCCCAAATGTTTTAAAGTGCAGCCTTGAGAAGAGAAAAAAGCCTTTCACTTTTCAAGATGGAAACGTGACCTTGTTTGAGTACGACTTCAGTTTTTTCACCTGTAGGAACATGCAAGTTGAGGCCTTTCAGGCTATGAGAAAACTTTGCAGAGGGTGAACGTTGATTTTTTTTTTTTTAACGGCTCACCGCCTCCCCCCCCCGCCCCCGCCATTTCCTGGAAAAAGGAGCACCAACCTCCAAAACAGTTTCCTGATTCTACAAGTGACCTAGAGTTTGTTCAGTAGCTATTAAGTAGTTTTACTTCCAGGATATGATTTATGTTTAAAATTCACATCTTTTAGATTTTTTTCTGAATAATTATCCGGAAAGAGTTTCACTTGTCACCATCGAATTCTGACTCCCCAAATTTTAGAATGCAGGTTGCACACCTTTGGGCCGGATTGCGTTGAAATTTCTAGACCCAGTCATTCTTTTGTATTCTTTGTACCACAAAATATAGCCCCAATATATGATTATGTAGTCCCTATATATTATGAGCGTGCGCTGTTACACTGTTGAAAGTAAACCTTTGAGCACCTTTGATATCAGTGATAAATTCATTTATGTGTTGGTTAATATTCTTAAGGAGCTTTTCTGATTCTACGTCTTGGTAGTTTTCACATCTTATCTCTAAATTCAGTTGTAAACGAGCATTTTTAATTTTTACAGCTATCTGCAGTAGAGTCCTGTAGAGCAGTTCTTCTCAAACTTCAGTGTGCCTAGGAATCCCCTGGGGCTCCTGTTTAAATATGCAAATTGTGATTCAGTAGATCTGTGATGCAGCTTGGTATTCTTTATTTCTTAGAAGCTCCTACCTGCGGCTGGAGGAGGAACCGTTCTTGAGTAGCAAGGATGTAGATTACTTGTTTCCCAAGAAATAAAGTGTATCAGTGAACAAGTGCGTTTTAATAATTCACGTTTGGTGTAGAGGTGGCTTGAGATAAGAGACACATGGCAGGATGAACTGAGAGAACTTGCCTAAGGGAAATCTCTTATGCAGAGTAAGCCAAGTCCAGGTCCCAGGGGAGGTGCTAGGGGAACTGGGAGAACTCCCTCAACTAGGAAGAGTGCAGGTATCACATGTGCACGCTGTGTGGTGCCTACATCACTTGGCCTGCGAATATTCCATGGAAGCTTGGTGTACTTCTAATTGAAGGACTTGCTCAGCAATGGGTAGTTGGATTTTTATCAACATAAATGCTATGCATCATACTCTTGAAGGTTTCTTTTATTGGTGAACGTATTGAGTGTGTTGCTCTTTCTGTCACCCGTTCAAATGCAGCCTCAGTTGAGTAGTGCATTCCTGAGCCTTGGAAGCAAACTTGTAAACAATATAGGGTCTCCACCTGTCGATTTTTTTCCTAAATTTTAAAAAATGTAAATTGAAAAGTTTACGTTTAAAAAAAGTAAGTTGAAAAGTGTCACACGTAACTTCATATATTCATACTTTATATACATAAAAGTGGTTGTGCTTAAGTTTTGAAAAAGTTTATGGCAGTAGAACATCAACTATTTTTAGCACCGTAATTTTTATAGTCTTCATTCTAGGTCTTCACCATTGTTTTTCATGTTAAATAATATTATGACAGTACTTTTTTTCTTCCAGTTTGAGATATAATTGATGTATAGCACTCTATGTAAGTTTAAGGTGTGGAGCATAATGATTTGGCTTACATCATGAAATGATTATTATGATAAGTTTAGTGAACATCCATTATCTCATATAGATATTAAAGAAATAGAAAAAACTTTTTTTCCTTGTGATGAGAACTCTTAGGATTTAACAACTTTTTAACAACTCTTAACTTTCATATGCAATGTAAAACAGTGTTAATTATGTTTATCATGTTGTACGTTATATCCCTTGTACTTATTTATCTCATAACTGGAAGTTTGTACCTTTCGTCTGCCTTCATCCAGCTCCCCCTCCCTCCACCCCTGGCTCTGTTAACCGCAAATTTGATCTCTTTTTCTATTTATTTATGTATTTATTTATTTATATATTTATTTAACATCTTTATTGGAGTTTAATTGCTTTACAATGGTGTGTTAGTTTCTGCTGTATAACAAAGTGAATCAGCTATATGTATACATAATCCCCATATCTCTTCCCTCTTGTGTCTCCCTCCCTCCCACCCTCCCTATCCCACCCCTCTAGGTTGTCACAGAGCACCGAGCTGATCTCCCTGTGCTATGTGGCTGCTTCCCACTAGATAGCTATTTTACATTTGGTAGTGTGTATATGTCCATGCCACTCTCTCACTTCATCCCAGCTTACCCTTCCCCCTCCCTATGTCCTCTACGTCTGCGTCTTTATTCCTGTCCTGACCCTAGGTTCTTCAGAACCATTGTTTTTTTTTTTGATTCCATATATGTGTGTTAGCATATGGTATTTGTTTTTCTCTTTCTGACTTACTTCACTCTGTATGATAGTCTCTAGGTCCTGATCTCTTTTTCTATGAGTTAGTTTTTGAAGTATAATTGACCCACAACACTGTTATTTCCTATTACACAACATCTAGTTAAAATTTATCATCCTACAAAGCTATTACATAGTTATTGACTATATTCCGCACACTGTACATGTTATACCTGTGATTCATTTATTTTGCAACTAGAAATTTGTACCTTTTAATCCCCCTCACCTATTTCATTCCTCCTCCCACCTCTCTCGCAACCACCTATTTGTTCTCTGTAAATATAACTGTTTTGATTTTGTTATGTTTGTTCATTTGTTTTTTAGGTTTCACACGTAAGTGAAATCATACGGTATTTGTCTTTCTCTCTCTGACTTATTTCACTTAGCATAATACCTTATAGGTCCATCCATGTTGTTGCAAATGGAAAGATTTCATTCTTTTTTATGGCTGAGTAATATTGCATTTTGTGTGTGTGTGTGTGTGTGTGTGTGTGTATGTGTGTATGTATGTATATACACACACACACCCCACATCTTCTTTATCCATTCATCTATTGATGGGCACTTAGGATGCTTCCATATCTTGGCTATTGTAAATAATGTTGCAATAAATGTAGAGGTGCATCTAGTTTTTCTAGTTAGTGTTTTTGTTTTCTTTATATAAATACTCAGGAGTGGCATTGCTGGAACTTTGGTAATTTTATATTTATTTTTTTGAGAACTCTCAATACTGTTTTCCATAGTGGCTGCACCGATTCACATTCCCACCAATAGTGCACAAGGGTTCCCCTTTTTTCCACATCCTCACCAACACTTGTTATTTGTTGGCTTGTTGATAATAGGTATTCTGACAGGTGTGAGGTGATATCTCAATGTGGTTTTGATTTGCATTTCCCTGATGATTAGTGGTGTTGAGCATCTTTTCATTTGCCTGTTGGCTATATATTCTTTGGAAAAATGTCTGTTGAGATCCTCTGCACATTTTTCAATCAGGTTGTTTGTTTTTTGATGTTGAATTATATGGGTTCTTTTTATATTTTTGATATTAACCCTTTATCAGATACATGATTTGGAAATAGCTTCTCCCATTCAGTAGGCAGCCTTTTCACTTTATTAATCATTTCCATTGCTGTGCAAAAGTTTTTAAGTTTGATGTAGTCCCATTTGTTAATTTTTACTTTTGTTTTCTTTGCCTGAGGAGACATATCCAAAAAAATATTACTAAGACTGATGTCAAAGAGCTTACTACTTAGGTGTTCTTTAAGAAGTTTTATGGTTTCAGGTCTTACGTTTAAGTCATTAATCCATTTTGAATGTATTTTTCTGCATGGTGTGAGAGAGTAGTCCAGCTTGATGCTTTTGCATGTAGCTGTTCAGTTTCCCCAACATCATTTATTGAAGAGGCTGTCTTTTCCCCATTGTATATTCTTGCCTCCTTTGTTGTAGATTAATTGCTCATGTAAGTATGGGTTCATTTCTTTATTTTGTTTTGTTTTGTTCCATTAATGTTTGTGTCTGTTTTTGTGACAGTACCGTCCTGTTTTGATTAATGTAGCTTAGTAATATAGTTTGAAATCAGGGAGCGTGATTCCTCCAGCTCTGTTCTTCTTTCTCAAGATTATTTTGGCTATTTGGGTTTTTTTGATGTTTCCATCCAAATATTAGAATTATTCTAGTTCTGTGAAAAATGCCCCTGGTATTTTGATAGGGATTGCATTGAATCTGCAGGTTGCCTTGGGTAGCATGGCCATTTTAACAATATTACTTCCTCCAGTCCATGAACACAATATGTCTATCTGTGTTGTCTTTGATTTCTTTCATCAGTATCTGATAGTTTTCGGAGTCTAGATCTCTTACTTCCTTAGGTTTATTCCTAGATATTTTATTCTTTTTGATGTGATTATAAATGTGATTAATTTATTACTTAATTTTTCTTTCTGATAGTTTGTTAATATATAGAAATGCAGTAGATTTCTGTATATTAATTTTGTATTCTGCAACTTTACCAAATCCTTGATGAGTTCTAGTAGTTCTTTGGCGGCATCTTTAGGATTTTCTATGGATAGTGTCATGTCATCTGCAGACAGTGACAGTTTTACTTTTTCCTTTCTAATTTGGATTCCTTTTATTTTGTTTTTCTTGTCTGATTGTTGTGGCTAGGACTTACAATACTACGTTGAATAAAAGTTCCAGTACTATGTTGAATGAAAGTGTTGAAAGGGGGCATCCTTGTCTTGTTCCTGATCTTAGAGGAAATGCTTTCTTCACTGTTGAATGTGATGTTGGCTGTGGGCTTGTCACATATGGCCTTCATTATGTTGACGTATGTTCCCTCTCTACCCACTTTTCTGAGACCTTTTATCATAAATGGATGCTGAATTTTGTCACAAGCCTTTTCTGGACCTATTGAGATGATTGTATGATTTTTGTACTTCAGTTTGTTAACGTGGCATATCACATTAATGGATTTGCAGATATTGAACCATCTTTGCATTCCTGGAAGAAATTCCTCTTGATCATGGTGTATGGTCCTTTTAATGCATTGTTGGATTTGATTTGCTAATATTTTGTTGAGGATTTTTGCATGTATGTTCATCAGTGATATTGGTCTGTAATTTTCTTTTTTTGTATATCTTTGTCTGACTTTGGTATCAGAGTGATGCTGGCTTCATAGAATGGGTTTGGAAGTGTTCCTTCCTGTGCAATTTTTTGGAATAGTTTGAGAAGGATAGGTGTTAACTCTTCTCTGAGTTTTTGGAAGAATTAATCTGTGAAGCCATCTGGTCCTTGGACTTTTGTTTGTTGGAAGTTTTTAAAATTACCGATTCAACTTCATTACTGCTAATTGGTCTGTTCATATTTTCTGTTTCTTCTTGGTTCAGTCTTGGGAGATTGTACCTTTCTAAGAATTTGCCCATTTCTTCTAGGTTGTCCATTTATTGGTGTACAGTTGTTCATAGTAATCTCTTATGATCCTTTTTATTTCTGTGGTGTCATTTGTAACTTCTTTTTTATTTCTGGTTTCCATTTGCATGGAGTACCTTTTTTCATCCCCCTAACTTTTAGTCTGTGTGTGTCTTTACATCTGAAGTGAGTCTCTTTTTAGGTAACATATATATGGGTCTTATTTTGTATCCATTCAGCCACTCTTTGTCTTTTGATTGGAGCATTTAGTCCATTTACATTTAAAGTAATTATTGATAGGTGTGTACTTACTGCCGTTTTATAATTGTTTTCTGGTTATTTTCATAAGTTATTTGTTCCTTTTTTCTCCTTTTTGATTTGGTGACTATCTTTAGTGTTATTTTTGGATTCCTTTCTCTTTTTTGCATGTGTATTTAGTATAGATTTTTGGTTTGTGATTAACATGAGGTATATGTGTGTGTATATGTGTATATATATATATGTTCATCATATATATCTATATCTGTATTTCTGTATAGTTATGATTGTTTTAAGTTGATGATCTTTTAGGTTCAAATATGTTTTAATAACTGTGCATTTTTAACCCCTTCCCCCAGTTTACCATTTTTGACATCATATTTTACATCTGTTTGTTTTGTGTATCCCTTAACTATTTGTTGTGGTTGTTTTTACAAGTTTTGTCCTTTTACTTTTCTACTAGCTTTATAAGTGGTTGATTGACTACTGTATATTTGCCTTTACCTATGAGTGTTCCTTTTGTAATTTTCATATTTCTAGTTGTGGCCCTTTATTTTTCGCTTAGACAAGTCCTTTTAACATTTCTTGTAAAGCCAATTTAGTGAGGTTGAGCTCCTTTAGCTTTTGCTCGCCTGTAAAACTTTTGATCTCTCCATCAAATCTGAATGAAAGCTTTGGCAGGAAGGGTGTTGATGGTAGGTTTTTTCCTTTCATCATTTTAACTGTTTATATTGTGCCACTTCTTCCCAGCCTGCAATATTTCTGCTGAAAAGTCAGCTTATAGCCTTATCAGATTTTTCTCATATGTAACTTGTTGCTTTTTCCTTGCTGCTTTTAATATTCTCTCTTGATTTTTAATTTTTGCCATTTTAGATACAGTGTGTCTTGGTTTGATCCTCTTTGGGTTGGTGCTGCTTAGGATTCTCTGTGCTTCCTGGACCTGGATGTCTGTTTCCTTTCCCAGGTTAGAGAAGTTTTTGGCTATTATGTTTTCAAATATGTTATTTGCCCCTTTCTCTCTTCTCCATCTGGGACCCCTTTAATGTGAATGTTAGTACACTTGATGTTGTCCCAGAGGTCTCTTAAACTGTCCTCACTTCTTTTTATTTTTTCTTTTTTCTGTTCAGCTTCAATGATTTCCACTACTCTGTCTTCTAGCTCACTGATCTGTTTCTCTGTATCCTTTAGTCTACTGTTGATTCCTTCTAGTGTATTTTTCATTTCAGTTATTGTATTCTTCATCTCTGTTTGGTTCTTCTTTATATTTTCCAACTCTTTGTTAAAAACTTGTAACTTCTCATTCTGTTTATTTAGTCTTATCCGGAGTTATCTGATCATCTTTATGATCACTGCTTTGAACTTTTATTGGGTAGGTTGCTTATCCCCACTTCAGTTAGTTCTTCTTCTGGGGTTTTATTTTGTTCCTTTGTTCGGAATATATTCTACTGTCATCTTATTTTGCCTAGTTTGCTATTTTTATTTCTGTGTATCTGGTAGGTTGGTTACATTTCATGATCTTGGAGAAGAGGTCTTTTGTAGGAGACATCCTGTGTTTCCCAGCAGTGCACTCCCCTCTAGTCACCAGAACTATATGTTCTGGCCACCTGTGTGGGCTGTGTGCGTCCTTCTGTTGTGGCAGGCTGACTGCTATTGGTGGTCTGGTAGGTATGGCTGGCCTCTGGTCTCGTTGGTGGGGCTGGGTCATGAGACAGCTGGAGGTGGGTTCCTGGGGGGTCCCGCAGCTAGTGCTGATTGGTAGGTGGGCAGAGCTGGGTTCTGGGGTGGGTGTAGGTCCAAGGGGTCCTAGCACTAGAGTCTGTTTGCTGGTGGGCAGGGCCAGTCCCTGACATGGCTAGCTGTGGTGTCTGAGGTGTTTCAGGGCTGCTGTTGGCCCTGGTGAGTGAGGCTGGATTGCAGGGTGGCTGGCTGAGGGGTCCAGGGTGTCTTGGAGCTTGGGTCAACCTGCTGATGGGTGGAGTTGGGGCCCAGGGGCTTCTGGGACTAGTCCCGGGCTGCTGATGAATGGAGCCAGGTTCCAGGTTCTCTGGCTGCAGGGCCTTGGGGGTCCTAGAGCTGGTGTCTGCCTGCTGGTTGGGCTGGGGGTGGTTCCTGACACATCTGTCTGTGGCTTCTGGGTTGTCCTGAAGCTGATGTTGGCCTGCTGGTGGGTGCGGTTGGTGCCCATCCAGTGGTGGGTGAGTCCGGGTCCTGGGGCTAGTGCCAGCCCACCTGTGGGCGGATTCGTGTATGACAGTACTTTTGAAGCACTTACTAAGTGCCAGGCACTGTTCTAAGCACTTTATGTATCTTAATTCATTTAATCCTCACACCAACCTCGAAGGAAACTGAAGCAGAGAGGGTAAAAGTCACATGCCAGCACAGAGCTGGGATTCTGGCTGACTCTAGAGTCCATGCTTTTAAGAGTCTTCTCTTTGTTGTGTTTTGGAAGAAAATAAATGAATGATACTCTTTTAAATCCCCTTTTCCTAGTACTGTTGAGAATTATGAACTTGACTTTCATTTTAAAATTCAAATTTGTCATTCTTTTTTTTTTTTTAATTTCCCCCATTTTATCCCACTTCAAAATGAAGAATTGCCTCAATGATTGTAATCTTTTCTGAATAAGACATTGAAATTTGCAGTGGTTTATTTTGTTTGCACTTGTTTGCTGGACTGGTCTCTAAGTTTGTATGTCACTGTTAAAAGTGAAAGTGGTGTCTGTTTCCTTTTGAACCTGCAGGTTTTGAGGCCTTCATTTCTTGCCTATGACTGTCTCCCCTCCCCTCTATGCATATATGGTAGATTTATTTAAGTTTGTTATTCTAACATTTAGGATTTTGAGGGGGATTGACTGGGTTACTGACTTTTTATTTGGCTAGTAACGACAATAAGAAACTAAACATTGGTCATCATTATCATATTTAATTCTGAGAAGGGAAGAATGACAGCCTTAGAATGAAGAATGGTATTTTAAGTTGAATAATTTGTGTTTCATAAAAATATATATGTCATCTGTCCCCCACCGCTTTCTGTCTCAGACCACTGAAAACTTTGTCCCACATCAGCCCAGTCTGAGGAATGGTGCTTGTACACCTGGTCTAAAACATTTCTCTTAACGTGGACAGATCATTAAAATGGCAGTGCTATACAGTTTGTGTACTAGAACTTGAGAACTGAAAGGTTGTGAATGGGGGCAGTTGTGGGAGGGGAAGGAGATGGGGGAGGGCCAGAGGCTAATTCCAGTGGCATTAATTTTCTATTAACTGGGATAATAGTAAGTTTGAGAAGGAGGTCAGTATAACAGCAAATCTGTGTTGTAAATGTTTTCTGCATGCTTGTTCTTTACTGTTATGTCTCATAATGCCATGCTGGCCAGTTACTTAGCCTCACAGTGCCTCACTTTTCTCATCTTTAAAATGAGGATAGTAATAGAAACTACCTCACAAAGTTGTTTTGAGGATTAAATGATTATATGTGTATGTATACGTGTGTATATACACATAAACACATGTAATATATGTATTATACCTATGCTGTTCTTATTATGTTATATGTAAATGTTACATACACACACGTGTGTGTGTATATATATGTGTGTGTGTATATATATATATATATATATGACGTACATGTAGATAAACAATTGTCCCTTGGTATTGGCAGGGGATTTGTTCCAGGACCCCTGTGGATACCAAAATCTGTGGATGCTCAAGTCCCTTATACAAGATGGCATAATATTTGCATATAGTATACACACATCCTTAAGCATACTTTAGATCATCTCTAGATTACTTATAATACCTAATGCAATGTAAGTACTATGTAAATGGTTGCCGGAGCCTGGCAAATTCAAGTTTTGTTTTTGTGGACTTTCTGGAATTTTATTTTTTTTCCCCTGAATATCTTTGATTCATGATTGATTGAATCTGCAGATGTGAAACCAGAGTATATGGAGGGCTGACTGTATATATACATACAATACTTAGATAGTATCTGGTACATAGCTAATGCTACCATCTAAGTGTTAGATATTATGTTCTGCTGTGATAATCTGCAGTGGTTGACCATATCCACATATTCAAGACTGACTATATTTGAATGAACTTAATGGAAATCGTACATTTATTTGGTATAAGGCTGTAGGGCCAAGAAAACAGAAAGTTTGTGCTCTTTTGGATGAAAATACAAGATTGGTATAGTAATGATTTTATCCCTTTGGAGATTTAAATATGAATAAATATGGTTTGGCAACTCAGATCTTTCAAAACAAGGAAGTAAGGCTGTAGAAACAATAAAAGATGTCTTTGGTGGTGGTATAAAAGGATTAGTTTAAAATTTTCAAGTGTAGTGTTATGAAGCCCAGAACAAGATAACCTTTTTCTGGAGGCTTCTCTGATCGTAACTTTTACCTTCCTTGACTGACTTGTTTCTCCTTGAAATAATTCATCTTTCTTTGCATCCTCCAAACTTGGTCTGTAGTCCCTTATCTGAAACCCATGGTGGCATATGTGTCTCAGAAGTAAAAAGGTTTTGGAATTTAGAAAATTAATATGGTGCATATGCTGTATATCATGAAACCTCCTGTGGGTAGGAGCAGTCACCCCATAATCAGACACATTAATGTTCCCAGCGAAATTACACATCTTCACACTAAATAGAATAAAAAAGACTATAAAAAACCTTACATTAGTTAGACCATGTTTCTCTGACAGCTTAGAAAGTAATTTTTAGGTTTTAGAGCTTTTTGGATTTTTGGAGTTGGAGATAAGGGATTGAGGTCTGTGTGTCTGTGTATGTGTGTCTGTGTGTGTATATATATTTTTTAGTATTTATATTCATCATAGTGCCTGTCTCCTTGAGTAGACAGAGAACTGGAATATAGGATCTGTGTGTTAGCATTTGGTATCTTTAGCATCTATAGGGCCTGGCATGCAGTAGGTGCTCATTAAATGTCCATTAGTTTGGATGAAAAACATCTAAAGATAATATCATTCAGTCATTGTTCTGTGATCCATGTTGTATCTGTGGCTGACTCAATGAAAATATTTAATAATTTCAGATTTATTATTTTTTTAACTCAATTGCCGAGGAAAGTTGGTTATTGGACAACTTTTTTTGAAACAAAAGAGATTTGAAATAGTCATTACAGAAGATTGCAAATTTTCATAAATTTGTATTGACAAGAATGCTTATCTTGACCTTTTTATGGGTCATGAAGTCTATATTTAGAAGAATGATTTACTTTTTAAAATTGATTGGATTTAGTTATATATGATAATTATGATAAACTAGTTGTGGTATATCTGTCTAAAGAAAATGCTGCCATGGGTGAATATCTTAGGTCGAATAATCACAGTATGATAATCTAGATAGCCATTAGAAAAAAGGTGTTTTTTTTTCCTATTACAAAAAGTAATGCTTATTGTGGAAATTTTATAAAAATGAATTATCAAAAATAATCACGTGGACTGTTGGATAGTTCTTAAAGTTCTCTTCAGGGTTATCGTGCTTGGAGAGGCTGAAAATAGTCAGGTTTGTAGTACAAGTACTAGTTTAGAAAGCCAAGTAACAAATGTTGGTTAGCGGGAATGTTTTATGTTTTAGTGTTACTAAAAGTTTTGTCCCTAAGTAAGATAAAAAGGTTGAACCTAAAGTAATGAGGTCTCCACTTCCAAATAGTGGGGTCTTCAGAATAATTAGATCGGTGAGAAGTAAGCTTCCACTTCTGATATGACCACCTTGGGGGAGATGCACCCGCCTTCTGATGGAGTTGGGATGAAGACTGAGCCCAACTCACAGGCTGTGGCTGCAGAGGCAAGCATTTTGTTTGCTGATAACCAGTGGGGATCAGAATCAACCCCCTTGAGAGTTTCCCAGAATGCTACCTTTGGAGTTGTTGCAGGAATCCAAGAGGAGTTACTAACACTGTATCTCTTGCCATCTTGGGGTGAGATAGTGGATTGATTGCCCTGGATCCCTTGTAGGATTTGGGGGTGAAGGTGGATTTTATAGGAGATGGGCAGATGGTACCACTATGTCAGTTTTTGTCTGCTGCATTCATTAAACTAGACTTCTTTTTCTTCATGAAGTCCAAGAATCTTGGGGTAAGAATGCTCATTTTGATAGGTCAATGTGTACGGTGTGGGGAGGATTGGGATAAATTGCCTGCCTTCTCCAATCTGCATTTCTCTTAACTAATTTAGAGTTAATTTTAATTTATTTATCCTGTGTTGTGTGTATGTAAATTGTAGCTATACACAGCTAAACATGTGCATATGTAAATAATACCTAATTTTTAAAAAATTAATTATTTTATTATTTTGGCTGTGTTGTGTCTTCATTGCTGCGCGGGCTTTCTCTAGTTGCGGCGAGTGGGGGCTACTCCTTGTTGCGGTGTGCGGGCTTCTCATTGCCGTGGCTTCTCTTGTGGAGCATGGTATCTAGGTGCATGGGCTTCAGTAGTTGTGGCACGCGGGCTCAGTAGTTGTGGCTTGTGGGCTCTAGAGCACAGGCTCAGTAGTTGTGGCGCATGGGCTTAGTTGCTCCACGGCATGTGGGGTCTTCCTGGACTAGGGCTCGAACCCGTGTCCCCTGCATTGGCAGGTGGATTCTTAACCACTGCACCACCAGGGAAGCCCTGTCTTTTTTAACTAAAAGTGATTCTTGCTATTTTGTTGCTTGCATTTATTTTTCATTTACTATTTTATGTTACTTCTGTTACTACTTTTCTGCATACTTTTTGGTCACTCCATACTATTTCATTGTATGAATGGGCTATAAGTAGTCCTCCATCCTTGGACACCTAGATTTCTCTCAATCTTTCTGATGAGAAGTGATACACTGAATATTATTGTGCCTGTGCATTATTGTTAATTTAGGAAAAACTGTGGTGAGTGGAATTAGCAGGTCGAAAGATAATTTAACAGTTTTGTTACATTTGGCTAAATTGCCCACAAGGAAGGTTGTACCACTTTACCCTTTACTACAAAACTGTTTGAGAGGCCCTGTACCTATTGTTATTGGGTATTATCTTATCTTTCTTTATTTTAATAGCTTTATTTGGGTATATGTGACTTTATCCCTGTTCCCCTTTTTTGTTTTCTTACAGTTTTTAACATTTTTTTTTTTTTTAACATCTTTATTGGGGTATAATTGCTTTACAATGGTGTGTTAGTTTCTGCTTTATAACAAAGTGAATCAGTCATACATAAACATATGTTCCCATATGTCTTCCCTGTTGCGTCTCCCTCCCTCCCACCCTCCCCATCCCACCCCTCCAGGCTGTCACAAAGCACCGAGCCAATATCCCTGTGCCATGCGGCTGCTTCCCACTAGCTATCTACCTTACTGCGTTTGTTAGTGTGTATATGCCCATGACTCTCTCTCGCCCTGTCACAGCTCACCCTTCCCCCTCCCCATAACCTCAAGTCCGTTCTCTAAGAGGTCTGCGTCTTTATTCCTGCTTTACCCCTAGGTTCTTCATGACATTTTTTTCTTAAATTCCATATATATGTGTTAGCATACTGTATTTGTATTTTTCTTTCTGACTTACTTCACTCTGTATGACAGACTCTAGGTCTATCCACCTCATTACAAATAGCTCAATTTCGTTTCTTTTTATGGCTGAGTAATATTCCATTGTATATATGTGCCACATCTTCTTTATCCATTCATCTGGTGATGGGCACTTAGGTTGTTTCCATCTCCGGGCTATTGTAAATAGAGCTGCAATGAACATTTTGGTACATGACTCTTTTTGAATTTTGGTTTTCTCAGGGTATATGCCCAGTAGTGGGATTGCTGGGTCATATGGTAGTTCTATTTGTAGTTTTTTAAGGAACCTCCATACTGTTCTCCATAGTGGCTGAACCAATTCACATTCCCACCAGCAGTGCAAGAGTGTTCCCTTTTCTCCACACCCTCTCCAGCATTTATTGTTTCTAGATTTTTTGATGATGGCCATTCTGACTGGTGTGAGATGATATCTCATTGTAGTTTTGATTTGCATTTCTCTAATGATTAATGATGCTGAGCATTCTTTCATGTGTTTGTTGGCAGTCTGTATATGTTCTTTGGAGAAATGTCTATTTAGGTCTTCTGCCCATTTTTGGATTGAGTTGTTTGTTTTCTTGTTATTGAGCTGCATGAGCTGCTTGTAAATTTTGGAGATTAATCCTTTGTCGGTTGCTTCATTTGCAAATATTTTCTCCCATTCTGAGGGTTGTCTTTTGGTCTTGTTTACGGTTTCCTTTGCTGTGCAAAAGCTTTGAAGTTTCATTAGGTCCCATTTGTTTATTTTTGTTTTTATTTCCATTACTCTAGGAGGTGGGTCAGAAAGGATCTTGCTTTGATTTATGTCATAGAGTGTTCTGCCTATGTTTTCCTCTAAGAGTTTGATAGTTTCTGGCCTTACATTTAGGTCTTTAATCCATTTTGAGCTTATTTTTGTGTATGGTGTTAGGGAGTGATCTAATCTCATACTTTTACATGTACCTGTCCAGTTTTCCCAGCACCACTTATTGAAGAGGCTGTCCTTTCTCCATTGTACATTACTGCCACCTTTATCAAAGATAAGGTGTCCATATGTGCATGGGTTTATCTCTGGGCTTTCTATCCTGTTCCATTGATCTATCTTTCTGTTTTTGTGCCAGTACCATACCGTCTTGATGACTGTAGCTTTGTAGTATTGTCTGAAGTCAGGGAGCCTGATTCCTCCAGTTCCTTCTTTCGTTCTCAAGATTGCTTTGGCTATTCGGGGTCTTTTGTGTTTCCATACAAATTGTGAAAGTTTTTGTTCTAGTTCTGTGAAAAATGTCAGTGGTAGTTTGATAGGGATTGCATTGAATCTGTAGATTGCTTTGGGTAGCAGAGTCATTTTCACAATGTTGATTCTTCCAATCCAAGAACATGGTATATCTCTCCATCTATTTATATCATCTTTAATTTCTTTCATCAGTGTCTTATAATTTTCTGCATACAGGTCTTTTGTCTCCTTAGGTAGGTTTATTCCTAGATATTTTATTCTTTTTGTTGCAATGGTAAATGGGAGTGTTTTCTTGATTTCACTTTCAGATTTTTCATCCTTAGTGTATAGGAATGCCAGAGATTTCTGTGCATTAATTTTGTATCCTGCCACTTTACCAAATTCATTGATTAGCTCTAGTAGTTTTCTGGTAGCATCTTTAGGGTTCTCTATGTATAGGATCATGTCATCTGCAAACAGTGACAGCTTTACTTCTTCTTTTCCAATTTGGATTCCTTTTATTTCCTTTTCTTCTCTGATTGCTGTGGCTAAAACTTCCAAAACAATGTTGAATAATAGTGGTGAGAGTGGGCAACCTTGTCTTGTTCCTGATCTTAGTGGAAATGCTTTCAGTTTTTCACCATTGAGGATGATGTTTGCTGTGGGCTTGTCATATATGGCCTTTATTATGTTGAGGAAAGTTCCCTCTATGCCTACTTTCTGCAGGGTTTTTATCATAAATGGGTGTTGAATTTTGTCAAAAGCTTTCTCTGCATCTATTGAGATGATCATATGGTTTTTCTCCTTCAATTTGTTAATATGGTGTATCACGTTGATTGATTTGCGTATATTGAAGAATCCTTGCATTCCTGGAATAAACCCCACTTGATCATGGTGTATGATCCTTTTAATGTGCTGTTGGATTCTGTTTGCTAGTATTTTGTTGAGGATTTTTGCATCTATGTTCATCAGTGATATTGGCCTGTAGTTTTCTTTCTTTGTGACATCCTTGTCTGGTTTTGGTATCAAGGTGATGGTGGCCTCGTAGAAGGAGTTTGGGAGTGGTCCTCCCTCTGCTATATTTTGGAAGAGTTTGAGAAGGATAGGTGTTAGCTCTTCTCTAAATGTTTGATAGAATTCGCCTGTGAAGCCATCTGGTCCTGGGCTTTTCTTTGTTGGAAGATTTTTAATCACAGTTTCAATTTCAGTGCTTGTGATTGGTCTGTTCATATTTTCTATTTCTTCCTGATTCAGTCTTGGCAGGTTGTGCATTTCTAAGAATTTGTCCATTTCTTCCAGATTGTCCATTTTATTGGCATAGAGTTGCTTGTAGTAATCTCTCATGATCTCTTTTATCTCTGCAGTGTCAGTTGTTACCTCTCCTTTTTCATTTCTAATTCTATTGATTTGAGTCTTCTCCCTTTTTTTCTTGATGAGTCTGGCTAGTGGTTTATCTATTTTGTTTATCTTCTCAAAGAACCAGCTTTTAGTTTTATTGATCTTTGCTATTGTTTCCTTCATTTCTTTTTCATTTATTTCTGATCTGATTTTTATGATTTCTTTCCTTCTGCTAGCTTTGGGGTTTTTTTGTTCTTCTTTCTCTAATTGCTTGAGGTGCAAGGTTAGGTTGTTTATTCGAGATGTTTCCTGCTTCTTAAGGTGGGCTTGTATTGCTATAAACTTCCCCCTTAGAACTGCTTTTGCTGCATCCCACAGGTTTTGGGTCGTTGTGTCTCCATTGTCATTTGTTTCTAGGTATTTTTTGATTTCCTCTTTGATTTCTTCAGTGATCTCTTCATTATTAAGTAGTGTATTGTTTAGCCTCCATGTGTTTGTATTTTTTACAGATCTTTTCCTGTAATTGATATCTAGTCTCATGGCGTTGTGGTCAGAAAAGATACTTGATACAATTTCAATTTTCTTAAATTTACCAAGGCTTGATTTGTGACCTAAGATATGATCTATCCTGGAGAATGTTCCATGAGCACTTGAGAAAAATGTGTATTCTGTTGTTTTTGGATGGAGTGTCCTATAAATATCAATTAAGTCCATCTTGTTTAATGTATCATTTAAAGCTTGTGTTTCCTTATTTATTTTCATTTTGGATGATCTGTCCATGGGTGAAAGTGGGGTGTTTAAGTCCCCTACTATGAATGTGTTACTGTCGATTTCCCCTTTTATGGCTGTTAGTATTTGCCTTATGTATTGAGGTGCTCCTATGTTGGGTGCATAAATATTTACAATTGTTATATCTTCTTCTTGGATCGATCCCTTGATCATTATGTAGTGTCCTTCTTTGTCTCTTTTAATAGTCCTTATTTTAAAGTCTATTTTGTCTGATATGAGAATTGCTACTCCAGCTTTCTTTTGGCTTCCATTTGCATGGAATATCTTTTTCCATCCCCTTACTTTCAGTCTGTATGTGTCTCTAGGTCTGAAGTGGGTCTCTTGTAGACAGCATATATAAGGGTCTTGTTTTTGTATCCATTCAGCTAATCTGTGTCTTTTGGTGGGAGCATTTAGTCCATTTACATTTAAGGTAATTATCGATATGTATGTTCCTATTCCCATTTTCTAAATTGTTTTGGGTTCGTTATTATAGGTCTTTTCCTTCTCTTGTGTTTCTTGCCTAGAGAAGATCCTTTAGCATTTGTTGTAAAGCTGGTTTGGTGGTGCTGAACTCTCTCAGCTTTTGCTTGTCTGTAAAGGTTTTAATTTCTCCATCAAATCTGAATGAGATCCTTGCCGGGTAGAGTAGTCTTGGCTGCATGTTTTTCTCCTTCATCACTTTCAGTATGTCCTGCCACTCCCTTCTGGCTTGTAGGGTTTCTGCTGAGAGATCAGCTGTTAACCTTATGGGGATTCCCTTATGTGTTATTTGTTGTTTTTCCCTTGCTGCTTTTAATATGCTTTCTTTGTATTTAATTTTTGACAGTTTGATTAATATGTGTCTTGGCATATTTCTCCTTGTATTTATCTTGTATGGGACTCTCTGTGCTTCCTGGACTTGATTAACTATTTCCTTTCCCATATTAGGGAAGTTTTCAACTATAATCTCTTCAAATATTTTCTCAGTCCCTTTCTTTTTCTCTTCTTCTTCTGGAACCCCTATAATTCGAATGTTGGTGCGTTTAATGTTGTCCCAGAGGTCTCTGAGACTGTCCTCAGTTCTTTTCATTCTTTTTTCTTTATTCTGCTCTGCAGTAGTTATTTCCACTATTTTATCTTCCGGGTCACTTATCCGTTCTTCTGCCTCAGTTATTCTGCTATTGATCCCATCTAGAGTACTTTTAATTTCATTTATTGTGTTGTTCATCGTTGCTTGTTTCATCTTTAGTTCTTCTAGGTCCTTGTTAACTGATTCTTGCATTTTGTCCAATCTATTGTCCATTCTATCTCCAAGATTTCGGATCAACCTTACTATCATTATTCTGAATTCTCTTTCAGGTAGACTGCCTATTTCCTCTTCATTTGTTAGGTCTGGTGCATTTTTATCTTGCTCCTTTATCTGCTGTGTGTTTTTCTGTCTTCTCATTTTGCTTATCTTACTGTGTTTGGGGTCTCCTTTTTGCAGGCTGCAGGTTTGTGGTTCCTCCTGTTTTTGATGTCTGTCTCTAGTGGCTAAGGTTGGTTCAGTGGGTTGTGTAGGCTTCCTGGTGGAGGGGGCTAGTGCCTGTGTTGTGGTGGATGAGGCTGGATCTTGTCTCTCTAGTGGGCAGGTTCACGTCTGGTGGTGTGTTTGGGGGTGTCTGTGGCCTTATTATGATTTTAGGCAGCCTCTCTGCTAATGGGTGGGGTTGTGTTCCTGTTTTGCTAGTTGTTTGGCATAGGTTTTCCAGCACTGTGGCTTGCTGGTCGTTGAGTGAAGCTGGGTGCTGGTGTTAAGATGGAGGTCTCTGGGAGATTTTCGCTGTTTGATATTATGTGGAGCTGGGAGGTCTCTTGTTGATCAGTGTCCGGAAGTTGGCTGTCCTACCTCAGAGGCAGAGCCCTGCCTCCTGGCTGGAGCACCAAAAGCTTTTCATCCACAGGCTCAGGATAAAAGGGAGAAAAAGTAGAGGGAATTAGTAGAAGTATGAGGAAAGAAAGAAGGAAAGGAGGGTAGGAAGGAAGGAAGAAAGAAAGAAGCAAAGAAGGAAAGAAGGCAAGAAGGAAAGAAGGGAGGGAGGGAGGGAGGAGGGAAGGAAGGAGGGAAAGAAGGAAAAAAGACAGAAAGAAAGAAGATACAGTAAAAATAAAATACAGTATAATAAAGTTATTGAATTAAAAACTTCTTATTTAGAAAAAAAAAAAAAAAAGGGACGGAAAGAACCTAGGACAAATGTTGGCAGCAAAGCTATACAGACAAAATCTTACACAGAAGCATACACATACACCCTCACTAAAAGAGGTAAATGGGGAAAAATCCTAAATCTTGCTGTCAGAGACCACCTCCTCAATTTGGGATGATTCGTTGTCTAAAGGAGGGAAGGAAGGACGGAAAGAAAGAAAGAAAGAACGAAGGTAAAGTATAATAAGGTTATTAAAATTAATTATTAAGAAAAAAATTTAAAAAAAAAACATGGACGGATAGAACCCTAGGACAAATGGTGGAAGCAAGACTATACAGACAAGATCTCACACAGAACCATACACATACACGTTCGCAAAAAGAGGAAAGGGGAAAAAATCATAGATCTTGCTCCTAAAGTCCACTTCCTTAATTTGGGATGATTGGTTGTCTATTCAGGTATTCCACAGATGCAGGGTACATCAAGTTGATTGTGGAGCTTTAATCCGCTGCTTCTGAGGCTGCTGGGGGGGATTTCCCTTTCTCTTCTTTGTTCTCACAGCTCCCAGGGCTAAGCTTTGGATTTGGCCCTGCCACTGCGTGTAGATCGCTGGAGGGCGTCTGTTTTTTGCTCAGACAGGATGGGGTTAAAAGAGCCGCTGATTGGGGGCTCTGGCGCACTCAGGCCGGCGGGGACGGAGGGGCACAGAGTGCGGGGCGGGCCTGCGGTGGCAAAGGCCGGCGTGACTTTGCACCAGCCTGAGGCGCGCTGTGCGCTCTCCCGGGGAAGTTGTCCCTGGATCCCGGGAACCCGGCAGTGGCGGGCTGCACAGCCTCCGCGGAAGAGGGGTGTGGAGAGTGACCTGTGCTCGCACACAGGCCCCTCGGTGGCGGCAGCAGCAGCCTTAACGTCTCCCGCCCGCCTCTGGGGTCCGCGCTTTTAGCCGCGGCTTGCGCCCGTCTCTGGATTCCGCGCTTTCAGCCGCAGCTCGCGCCCGTCTCTGGATTCCGCGCTTTCAGCCGCGGCTCGCGCCCGTCTCTGGATTCCGCGCTTTCAGCCGCGGCTCGTGCCCGTCTCTGGGGTTCGCGCTTTTAGCCGCGGCTCGCGCCCGTCTCTGGAGTTCCTTTAAGCAGCGTTCTTAAACCCCTCTCCTCACGCCCCAGGAAACAAAGAGGGAAGGAAAAGTCTCCTGCCTCTTCTGCGGGTGCAGGCTTTTCCCCGGACTCCCTCCCGGCTAGCTGTGGTGCACTAACCCCTTCAGGCTATGTTCAAGCCGCCAACCCCAGTCCTCTCCCTGCGCTCCGGCCTCAGCTCTCAGCCCCGCCCGCCCCGGCGGGTGAGCAGACAAGCCTCTCGGGCTGGTGAGTGCCGGTCGGCACCGATCCTCTGTGCGGGAATCTCCCCGCTTTGCCCTCCGCACCCGTTGCTGTGCACTCCGCAGCTTCGAAGCTCCCCCCTCCGCCTCCCGCAGTCTCCGCCCTCGAAGGGGCTTCCTAGAGTGTGGAAACTTTTCCTCCTTCACAGCTCCCTCCCACTGGTGCAGGTGCCGTCCCTATTCTTTTGTCTCTGTTTTTTCTTTTGCCCTACCCAGGTACGTGGGGAGTTTCTTGCCTTTTGGGAGGTCTGAGGTCTTCTGCCAACCTTCAGTAGGTGTTCTGTAGGAGTTGTTCCACGTATAGATGTATTTCTGGTGTATCTGTGGGGAGGAAGGTGATCTCCGCGTCTTACTCTTCCGCCATCTTCCGCCTCCTCCCTCAAGCTCAACTCAAACTTGCTGACTCTGAAACAAGAGGTTCAGGTGGCCGCTTGTCATGCACTGGGAAGCAGCATTCAGTGGTCCTGGAGGTGCCCAGATCCTCTCCTGGGAAGGGGACGATAGTCCCTTTGTGGTGTTGCCACAAAGTATGTCACCAATCAGTGTTCTTGACCTCCTTAACCAATAGAAATTGATCAGAGGCCAGGTGAGAAATTCAGGCAAGTCTTTATTGGGACTCCTGCTGCAGCAGGGGGAAGCGAGAACAACATGTTCCCTTGCTTGCTCACCCAGTTTTTAACATTTTATGTAGTTAGATCTTGCTCTTCTTTTATTTATCTTGTAGAGCTTTTCCTACCTTATGGTTATATAGCTATTATTTTATATTTTCAACCATTTTCGTAGTTTAAATTTAAAACTTTGGGTTTGCAGTTATTCCAGAACATGTTGAGTGGCATAGTGTGAAGTGGTACAAAAAATTCTAAGCTTTTTAAAAATTAAATTTAATTAATTAATTTATTTTGGTTGTGCTGGGTCTTAGTTGTGGCTTGCATGCTCCTTAGTTGTGGCTCGCCTGCTCCTTAGTTGGGGCCAGTGGGCTACTTAGTTGCAGCCGGTGGCTCCTTAGTTGCAGTTGCAGTCTCCTTAGTTGCAGCATGTGTTCTCCTTAGTTGCGGCATGTGGGGTCCTTAGTTGTGGCTTGCCGGCTTCTCAGTTGTGGTATGCAAACTCTTAGTTGAGGCAAGCATGTGGGATCTAGTTCCCTGACCAGGGATCAAACCCAGGCCCCCTGCATTGGGAGCTCAGAGCCTCACCCACTGTGCCACCAGGGAAGTCACTAAAAAATTCTAAGGTTTTTGATCAGCTAGTTTTCTCAGTACTCCTTAATGAATGACCTATTCTTTCTCCATAGATATCAGAAGATTTGTCATTTGGTCTTCTAGTCAGTCACACAGTATTTTATTTTTTATTGTTGTGAATAGGATTTTCGTGTGTGTGTGTGTGTGTGTGTGTGTGTGTGTGTGTGTATTTTTGCTACCAGACAATTTCTGGTAAATAGAAAAGCTGTTGATGTTTTGTGTGTATTTATTTTGTAACCAGTCACTTTCTGACTCTATCATCACAGCTTTTCAGTTGATTCTCTTACCTTTTCCAGGTAGATAAGAATACCATCTGAAGCTAGCCATTTTTGTAGAGAGATCAAATTGTGCATCGTGTTGGCTTCTTGGAGTATCAAGCATCATGAGTTTCTTTTTCTGGTCAGGTGGTGTAATGTTCTACTCCTCATGGTGAGTTTTCTTTTCAAGCTATGGTCCTTCTATGGTCCACTTAAAGTTCTCTAACCCAAAGCCTGTGATTTTCAAAATTGAGTGTAGTGGAGGCCTTTGGGAAGTGATCAGTAGACCAGGAGGCAGCAAAGGTGGGGTGGAATGGGAGAGACAGGGATGGGGACGTGCCTGATATGCCAGCTCTTCCTTCTCTGGCCCCCTTTCTGATTATCTTTCTGGACTTCTTCGATTTTGCCCTTTTTAATGCTTTTCTGGCTTCTTATTTAATTCTCCAGATATACCTTGTTTTCTTTCTTTCTTTCTTTCTTTCATAAGGTAGCTCCCCTACCTCCTTTTTACTTTGATCCGGAATACAGATGCAGTAGTGTGGGAAGTAGTCCTGAGCAGTCCCTCTGATTTCCTTCCTTATTGTCACTAAAACTACTGCAAAATACCCTGACCAGTGGCCACCAAGCATCCTGTCGTGCAAAGGGTGTGGCAAGACATTGATTAAACTTAGGTTTCCTCATAAAATAAAACCACTGTTTTGGAAGCATTAACAAAATGAGAGAGACATACTTTATAAAGACAAATTGCGAGAGGATTTGTAGAGTTGTAGCTGGGTGGTTGAGGACTCCAGAGGATACAGTGAGAGATTAGTGTTACAAAGAGGGAACAGGCTTCTGAAGAGTCTGTTATCTTAGGTCTCCAACTGATTTCTTCCCTGGGCTTTAGACCTGGGGATCCGACTGCCTGTTGGATGACTCCACTTTTGGGTGGCCCACAGAAAGCTCAATTTCAGTATGTGTGCAACTGAATTTACCATCTTTTCTTAGAAAACCTATTCCCCCTCCCAGCTTGTATTATCTCACTGGTTGGCACCTCCATCTCTCTAGTTGTTCAAAGCCAGAAACCTGGCAGACACACTTTATTCCCTTTTCCCAAGTCCTCACATAAAGGCATCATCCTCTGTGGATTCTACCTCTTTAATCCAATGTCTGTTTATCCCCACTACTTCTACTCTGGTATATCATCTTTGGATGTCTAGATCATCAACTCTTGCTTATGTTTCTGTAAGGTTGTCTCATTGGTGTCCCTGTAGCCTGATGATCTTTTTAAGCTCTCATCTGATTCTCTTACACTGTAGCGTAAAACCCTTCAATGCAGCCCTCCCTCAGTATCTATCAGGGGTTGGTTCCAGGACCCCCAGCAGATATTGAAGTCCACAGATGCACAAGTTACTTGCAGTCGGCCATGTATCGGCGGGTTCTGCATCCACAGATTCAACCAACCATGGACGGAGTATGCAGGGAACCCGCTTATAAGGTGGGCTGAACTGTGGTCTCCATCACCTATTTCTCAGTCTTGAGTCTCCTTCTTCTGCCTCCCCTATACTCTGTGATTTCATTATAAAGTACTGAAATCTTTGCGTTTTTGGAGCCATTTATGGTTTTGCTCCCCTCAAGCTTGGAATATTCTCTCTCTTGATCTTGCTGACTTCTTGGGAGGTCTCAGCTTAAATGCCACTGCTCCAGAAAGCTTACTTAAACCACTAAGTCTGTGTTGTACCCTTCCTGTTTGGCCAAATAACCTGTACTACAACATAACATTTATTATGTATTAGAATTGTCTTTTTATGTAAGAGCCTGCTTCCCACTTTTGACTGCTCTGTGAGCTCCAAGGCCACGTACATCACCTTTACTCTTACTCCTGGTGCTGTGCCTATTAAAAGTAGATGTCCCGTAACAAGTACTGTTCTAGGTGCTGAAAATAGAGCAGTAAATAAGAGGCTGTTCCAGTTATTAGCTGCTGTGTCATAAGCTACTCCAAACCTTACTAACTTAAGACAACAGTAATATTTATTTACTCATGATTTTATAATTTGTATAGGACATGGTACGGGAGGGGAGGTTTTTCTCTGTTTCACTTGGTGTCCACTCATTGGAGGTCATAGTTTCCACTTCTAAGATGGCTCACTCACAAGGCTGACAGTTGATGCTGGCTGCTCTCTGGGAGCTAAACTAGGCTGTTGATCACAGTACCTACGTGGGGCCTCTCCATGTGGCCTGGGTGTGACTGGTGGGCTCTGAGAGTGAGTGTCCCAAGAACAAGCATTCTAAGAGGTAGGAGATAGAAGCAGCTAGCGCTCTTAATGATTAGGCTTAAAACTGATGAGCGTTACTTCTGCTGTATTCTATTGATTAAATAGATAGTCAGCTTAGGTTCAATGGGAGGAGAATTAAACTCCATCTTCTGGTGCAGAAAGTGACAGAAAATTTATGACCATGTTTAATCCACCACACAGACCTAAAAAACAAAAAAATAAAACTATCAAAATTATTGGATGAGTTAATTTGTCTATACTTTCATTCTCCCAAGAATCATGATAATATATCGTTAATTTAAAAAAAAGTACAATATAAAGTGAAATTTTAAAAAGTAACTTCAATTCCCAGTCTTTTTAAGCAATAATTATATTTCTTTTTCTGTTATTATTTATATAGTTTCTTAATTTTTAATTGAGCATATAACTCCTTTTTAATTGGTTTTGTGTTCTATTTTTATTTTTAAAATAAATTTATTTGTTTATTTTATTTTTGTCTGTGTGGGGTCTTTGTTGCTGCATGTGGGCTTTCTTTAGTTGCGGCGAGTGTGGGCTTCTCATTGCGGTGGCTTCCCTTGCTGCGGAGCACTGGCTCTAGGCGTGCAGGCTTCAGTAGTTGTGGCACACGGGCTTAGCTGCTCCGCGGCACGTGGGATCTTCCTGGACCAGGGCTTGAACCCGTGTCCCCTGCCTTGGCAGGCGGATTCCTAACCACTGCGCCACCAGGGAAGCCCTGTGTTCTGTTTTTAAATTTTATCTTTCATAAGTCCTCATGCACTGATGTTATATTTCTAGGTATATTTCTAGAAGTGATATTACCGTATCTAAGGGTATGTATAATTTAGATTTTGATACTTACTACCAAACTGCCTAATAGATAATATTAATTTGTACTGCAACTTTTAGTGCAGGGTATAAATTGTATTTTCCCATAATCTTGCTACCAGATGGTATTGTAAATCATTGCTTTTAGTTAACCTGTTGGCAAAAGTTGATAGGTTGCTTTTATTCTTATTTCTTTGATGCCTGTTTAAGCCTTTTGTCCATTTTTGGGGGGTGTTTATTTTCTTATTGACCTGCAAGAGCTTTTTGTGGGTTATAGATTTGAACTCTGCTTATTACATATCTTGTAAATATACTGAATTTGGTTTCTCAATTTTGCTTATACATTTTACAAATTCTTATGAAGAATTATTACATTTTTATGTAGTTCCATATATTAGTCTTTTTCTTTATGATTTTGTTTCTTGGCAGAAACAAGTTTGAACTCAGTTCTCCAATTCTCCCTTATTTGTCATCTTTTTACAACTCTGGTCAATCTTCCAGTAGTTTCAAATGTAGAATATTTGCACATTATACATATTGCTGGGGCAGGCGGGGGCGGAGATGAGTAGACCAATAAATTCCTTAGCAATTATACAGATGTCTATTTGGGGGATTAATTTCAGAATCTTGTCCATCTCTTAATTGTCTTATAATAAAATGGAATTGATATGTTATGGAATTTGGCAAATTTCTGTCCTAGACAGTACCAGAGAATCAAGGTGAATAAAGACAAATTGTTCCTTGGTGTCAGTGTTACTCTTTCCCACAAAATGAAACTTTCAGTGATTGAAATATAAAAATACAAAACCTTTTAAAATTGAAAACAGGATAATATGGTCAGCTAGGTTGTGTGGACAAAGTTATCAACAATGCCTTGAAAAGAATTAGAAATGCTAGAAAACAGTCTTTTTTTTCCTTAAAAGCTAACATGACAAAAAGAAATTACCAGGCCAAAATCTGCATGAAAGTGGGAATTCAGAGAAGTAAGCAGAATATTAAAACTGCTTTTCCTCTGAGGACATTTGCCATATTCCAGGGAACTTTTATTTTGGTTTTGAAGGCCTCATAAGGCACAAGGTATAGAAATTAAAGCCTAGATAGGCCCAAGGAGAGGAGTTTAATAGGAAATTCCTTCTCCATAAAACTGAGACTTCAAAGAGCTATGTCTATAGAGTGTGGTTAAATCAAGTTTAAAACCCTTACCATGCTCTTGATCACAGGAGGCTGCAAGAATAGTTGTCTTGGACCTGAAAAAACACCTGTTCCTAAGAAGTTATAACCAGAGGTCTTCCCTCCTCTTGATTTGCAGCTCATATTCAGTGTCACCTGGGTGGTACAAATCTCATCTCAAGTTGTGAATTTAAAGTGGTTCTAGGTACCTGGGAGAAGCAAATGAAAGTCCTTTCAGGTAGAATACGTTTTTATCTTAGGTCCTAGGAAATTCCCACAAGTAATTTTCCAGAGAATTAGCCCACAGTAAAAGATAACCAACCACACAAGGAAACAAGGCACCATGAGTGAGAAGCAGCAGAAACAATTGACAGAAGTAGGTCCTCAGAAACTTCAGGTTTTGGAATGATCAGACAGCGATTAAAAAACAACTGTTTATTATGTTTACATAAAGGTGGAAAATATCTGCAGGGAATGAGAAATTTAGCAGATTTGAAAAAGACCTGAACAAAACTTCTAGAAATAAAAAATAATAATTATAATGAAAAACTCAGTGAGTATGGTTAATGGTAGATTAAATACAACTAAAGAGAATTAATGAATTGGACATAGGAGAGAACAAATTATTCAGAATGTAGCACAGAAAGACAAGGAAATGGGTAAAAAGAAAGGAATTAAGATTTATAGAACACAGAATGAGAAGGTTTAACTGTATTTCAACAGTTTTCTAATTGTAGAAGGGAGAAATAATGGGAAAGGGGGCATTGTTTGAAGATATAATAGCTGAGGATTTTCCAGAACTGATGAAAAACACGAGTTCACAAATTGAGTAAGTTCAGAGAAATACAAGCAGAATGGCTAAAAAGAAGTATACATCTAGACACATCATATTGATATGGAGAGCACCAGCAATGAAGAGAGCATCTTAAAAGTTGGCAGCAAACAAAAGACAGACTACCTTTAAGCTAGCTGTGGCAGCTATGCTGACAGCTCAGGAGCAGAAATGGAAGTCAGAAAACAGTGGGATGATATCTCAGTGTGCTGGGATAAAATTGCCAGCTTAGTACTCTATGCCCATTAAAAATACATTTCAAGAGTAAGGGTGAACTAATGACATTGTCAGACAGAATTTTGAAATATTATTCTCTGATAGTAAAGAAAACATATGGATAGATATAATTTCTGATTGATTCTGGTATTTAGAATGAAGGATTCTAATAGAACTAAGCAATTCTGAGCTCCACATAGTTATTTTATTCTTAGAAAATTGTTGTGTTTATACTTAATAAACAGAGATACTGTTTGGCAATATTTTTACCAATATAATACTCCAACTTTTGGATCTCTTCTCTGTTCAGAATCTTCAGTGTTGTTGTAGGAAACCTTTTGCGGTGATTAATGCATACCTTTAAGTCTTGCTGAATCAATAATGGAACTTTTAATATTCATATTTTTTTGAAATGTTTTAAAAATTTTATTTTATTTTTGGCTGCATTGGGTCTTTGTTGCTGAAGTTAAGACAAGAGAATCTGGAGAAAATTGTATCTTGGATTTGCAAAAATAATTCCTGGAAATGACTTTATTTTCTTCTCCCAGTCCTAAATTCAAATTTCCGAAAAAAAATAGTGGGAGATGATTTTTAACCCGTGAATAAGATTAGTATAAATGAGAATCTAGAATTTGTGGGAAGAACAAATAGACCTTAAAGTTAGTCAAATGGACCTACGTTAGAATCTGGCTCCACCATTTAGTAATTCACTCTTGGTCATGTGACTTAACTCTTCTGACACTTAGTTTTCTTATCTGTAAAATGGGGGTAAGACTGCCTTGTGGGTATATCCTGGGGAATAGAGGAGCAGTGTTTGTAAAAAGCCCTGAGTACAGTCCATGGATCTTAGTGGGTTCCCAACTCATTGTTACTGCTGAGTGACGGAACAGTGAATTGAATCTGGCAAGGAATTTGAAATTGTTTGTTGTACAGATGACGTAAAAAAGTTGATCATACTTTTCATGTTGAAGAGTCATGGACACTGAAAGTAATGAGAAACTTTCTTTGCAGTTAAGAAATTGTCAGAGTGTGACAATTTCACCTGTTCAGTTGGTGGTTAATTTTGCCGCACATCAGGTTAGGCAGCTTTCCCTTCTTCATGGCAGATAACAAGGAAAGATCGAGTCAGTGACTTGCTTTATAAAGGTAAAAAGATTTCCAGCCACAACACACACACACACTTCTGTCTCCCAAGGTCAGAGTTCATGGTGACAGTTAATTTATGGCAAACCTGAATATTTTAGGAATTCAGTCTAAAAACTGGTTATGAAGTATGTGGTTAAAACTTTATGCTTTAGTTTTCAGAAGTTAAATAAATTCATTGGCCTCTGATAATTTAGAATAAGAGCTATCAGAGCACTCTATTGCTATTTGAATTGAGAAATCTAACTTCTATAAAATATTTAGATCTAGATTTTCCTTTCTCTGCTTCTTTTTGTTTATAGTCAAGACATGAAATAGAATCTTTTAAATGAGGAATTACTTGTACACCTTGCAAGTTATTTTCTAGTTTTTTCTTTATTCAGTTTTCCCTCATTGAGTGGTGATAACTATGTAGAATGTATTAGCTGACTGCATTTTTAATCCATACTTATTATAGCAAAATTACAAAAATTTATAATGAAGACAATTCAGAAGTTTTTATTTTTGGAACTTGACGTCATTTTAGAATGTTGGTTATAGTGATAATGTTATATTTGTAGCTTTTGAGTTTATTCAGGTTACAGAGACAAAGACTAAAAACAAATCAGGCATTTCTTGTCTTTCACGAAGTTCTGGGATTTCCAGTCAAATACTTTGAAAATAAATTGGGTAAAGATAGTGACACAACTTTATCCAAATATACACATATGCTTCCTATTAAACATCCTAAATGTTTTAATTTTCTTGATTTACTTTGGACACTCAAGTGATGCAGAAATTGAGCAGCAGCAAATTTTTGTGCAGTTAGATCATGTTGGATTGGTATTTGTGCAGTGCTGCTTTTGATCTTGGAGGTAATTCCTTATGATCACAAACTTTAAAGAACTTTAAGATTATACTTTCTAAACTGATATATTTTACATTAGTAAAAATATAGAGGATTACAAAAGACACTCTATGAAACTGCTGAAGACATTTTTCTCTTCTTGTTTACATCTGACTTTGTATTTCATATTTTGAGCTTTGGTTGTTTATAGTCCACAGGCTGGTAATTTCTTCTTAACTAGTGGTTGTATGCTGTGAGAAATTATAGGTTAAATTCGAATGAGCCCCTGTTTTGTCTTTTATCTCTTCCAATCTCTTATATTTTGAAAATGAGTGTTATTTCATGATATCAAACTGTGTGTGAATCAAAGTCATTCCTCATAGGAATAAATTACTAGTATAGTCTGTAAGTTAGAGTTTATTCATGTATCTCTTTAGTACTCTAGTTTGACTTTTTCACAGCACCAAAGAGATTTTTAGGTACAATCATATCTTCACTTTCTACAACACTATTAAGATAGGTTAAACACAAGCAGTCCAGTTTTAAGTTCATCTAGTAGTCCGTTTTTAAAAAGAACACCAGATAAATAGGGTTTTCTATTTACTAATGATTGCTTATAAAAAATAAATAATGCTATTAGGTTTTACTAGGTTACTTTTGTGGTGTTTTGCTGAGAAAACATTCCACTTATGACATACCGAGTAACATTCTAGATTTTTTGTGGAAAACTGTAGTCTCTTTTTGATAGCTTAGCAATATGGGTGGCTACTATAGAATTCTGTAGAAAGCTTTCAGTTGAAACATTGTGGTAGTTTTGGTCTTGAATATTAATTATCTTTTATGAAATAGTTATGCAAGAAATTATTCAGAAATCATTGCTGTCTTGAGAAGATCAATGAAATTTGGTGAAAACAATTATTTTTCATAGTTAATTAGATTTATAAAACTTCTATATTCAGTGATACCGAAGGTTTATTAATATTGTTAGTTGTGATGACATTGTGGTTGTGTAAAAAAAAAGTCTGTTTTTTGTATTTTTTAAGTAAGTTGAGGTAAATGATAGGAAGCTAGGAACAAGTGAATAAATGTAACTAAATTAGCTAATTTTTTGAGTCTGGGTCATGTATGTATAGGGATTCATTGTTTTCACATCTTTTGTATATGTTTATAAAGTGTTATTATAAAAATCAATTATAGGTTACCAGGGGCCAGGGAGGGGTAATAGGGAATTATTGTTTTAATTGGTATAGAGTATCTGTTTGGGATGGTGAAAAAGTTCTGAAAATGAATTGTGATGGTGGCACAAAATTGTGAAGGTACTCAGTGCTACTGAATTTTACAATTAAAAATGATTAGAAATGGTAAATTTTAATTTTTATTAAAATTATTATATTTCACCATAAGAATTAAAGTACAGTCATACAAATAATCCCAGGAACCATCATACTTTAGAGAAAACCTTTGGGGGCACGTGATACCTTTTCTTTTCCCCTTCCTTTTCTTTTTCTCGTGAACTTTTTCCTCCTTCATTATGGAGAGGAAGAGGAAGGAAAAGCACTCATGTCACGTTGGCACTTCCTTAATGGGGTTAGGTTCTAGAGTGGTGTTCTAATTGCATATTAGTGGTTTGTGAGGTCCGTTTAGTGGGTTGCTTCCAGCATTTAAAAAACTTAGGAAATATGCAGTGCATTGTGCACAGTGAGTGTAAATGTGGTTATCAGTACCTGTACGTTTTTGTTGTTTTATATTATGTATATGTGTACTGAGTTGTGATGTGAAATGTATTCCTTCAATGCAGCAGGCATTTTAAAAAGAGGAATAAGGGGCTTCCCTGGTGGCGGAGTGGTTGAGAGTCTGCCTGCCGATGCAGGGGACACAGGTTCGTGCCCCGGTCCGGGAAGATCCCACATGCCGCGGAGCGGCTGGGCCCGTGAGCCATGGCCGTTGAGCCTGCGTGTCCGCAGCCTGTGCTCTGCAACGGGAGAGGCCACAACAGTGAGAGACCCGCGTACCACAAAAAAAAAAAAAAAAAAAAGGAATAGTATGGAGGACGTTGGGGACCACATAGCGACTAGAGAGGAGATGTCAGAATCTGCACAAAGGGCCTGGGATAATAACTCAGATTTCACTGAGTTTTCAGACATTCATCAGACCACTAGGAGGAATAATTAACCAAGATCTGACAAGGCTATTCTATCAGCATATAATGCTAAGTCGTTTACAAAGCCAAGGGTGTAGGTTGGATGGTGGCTCAAAGATGCTGATCTCATTTTAGCGTTTTTGTATTAGTGCGAAATGTTTATTAATTGGTAATTACTACAAACTTTTTGAGGTAGGTCCTTGTAATCTGTTTATTTGCAGAGCTTGCACATTGCAGATGCTCACAAGCTCTCTTTATATTTATTCAAGAAGTATTATTTATATTAAAAATGTGTGAAAGTTTGATGATGTTCCAGAGAAAGCAAGGGGGAATCAGACACTAGAGCCAGACCAGACTGAACTCAAATTTTGCTTCTCCTGTTTGCTGCAACAATTATGGAGCCGTTTTGGGTTTCTATTTCCTCACTGTGATAGTGCCTGATGGGGTTTTAGGTAAAATGAGATGATTTACATAAAACGCCTGGCAGTGCACAGTTGCTCAGGAAATGCTTATTGTTTTTAACGTCAGACCCCTCTTTCTTTACAGATCTCATTCTTCTAAAGTCTGCAACCTTAAGTTGATCTTTGCTTTAGTTTGGGGATTGTTGTGTAATACTGTTTTTCTGTGGAGATAAAGAACAAACTAATTCAGTGATTAAGAAATATTGTTTATTAACAAAATAAAAACAAATAATAAATGTTCTCTCTGCTCTAAAGTGTTTCATTTCCTGAAATATTTTCTGAATGGTGAGTTAGACTGGCTGTATTTAAGGAATTTCAATTAACGATTACATGAAAGAGGACTCATGAAGTCCTGTAATAATCCGTTGTTAACACTGAACTGATTACAAGTTGTGCCCTTATTCTTTATGTTTAAGCAATTCTTTTCAACTTTAACATTTTATGATCTTTAAAAAAATTATGTAATAAGATTAATGGTTAAAGGTATATCTTTTAACTGGATTTGTCTTGAAAAAGGACTGAATTTTGTGGATTTGAATATGTCACTGACAGGAGGTCTTTAACATTTCTTTCCCTCTGAACAGATGTCTTGGCCTGCAGTGACTCCAACTCCCATAATCCTTCCAGTTTTCCCCTTTGCTAAATAAGTTTTTAAAAAGTGACATTTTTATTATGAGTGATTGACTTAATTCAGGCAAACATTGCAGCTAAGGAAAGACTTCATTCCAGTGAGGAACACTTTGGTATGAAGAAAATGCTAGAGTCTTTATTTTTACTTTTAGGAATTTAGTGCATGGTTCCCTTTTCCTCCCACACCCCTGTAACTGTATTCAGAATAATATTTTTATGTAATAAGCTTTCTTCAAGATTAAAAGTTTTTATGCTCTGGCATGCTGAGGTGTTACATTGTTTGATACAAATGTTTAAATGACATTTAAAAACAGAATCAGTCAGAAGCCATCCAGGAAATAGTAAGCACAGTGGGTCTTTCAAGAGGAAAGTTAATCCAGGAACTGGATGCAGGGGTAATTGGTGTGAAGCCAAAAGGGTCTGTGAAACAAACCAGGTATTAACAACTCCTGGAAGCCTCTGTGATCCCATTAAGGCTGGAGGAAGATGAGAATAGCTGGTGTTATGGGAGTACAGAAGCCAGGGCTGTGTGGGAGGGCTAGCGCCATGGCTGGGACTACGTGGTGGGACCTGGGGCCTCAGAGGGCAGAGCTGTCTGGAGGGGACTGGGGTTATGGGAGACAAAGCTTCTGCCGAGGATGTGGCTTCTCCCTCTTCTGCCTTCTATTACCCATCAGTGCCTCTCCACTGGCCAAATCTTCCCAGAAGCCAGAGGGCAAGGTTGCTCTGGAAATGCAGTTGCCTATGACACAGAGCACCACAGGGTAAGTCTGGGGAATGTATCTGAAAGCATTTAGTTGACTAGCTCAAATACTGTGTGTGTTGCTAGTGTACAGTATTCATCAATACACCTGTGCACCTGAGCGTTAGCTGTTAAGACTTTGCTAAAAACAAACAAAAAAACCCCAAACAAAGAAAAACTAAAACTAACCAAAACCCTCTCATTTTTTGTTTTTTAGAAATGGAAAGAAATAATTCCTTAAAACCCAATATTAAGATCAGCATTTTGGTTCAGTTGAAGCATTTACTGAGTGGCACTATGTTAAATGTTAAGTAAATGAGCTATTAAGTTGAAACCACTTAGTTCTTGGTTTCGTGGCACAGTCTACTGGAAGAGACTTTTTTTAAAGGATAATTTTCATTTTAAAATTTCAGTAGAATATGTGGTGAGTTAGATATGGGGACATGTTTTCATAGGAACTCAGGGGAGGAGCTGTTAACCCAGTCCTGTGGTTTATGGACCGCTTTCAGGAGTTGGGAAACTTTGAGCTGAGCTGTTAAAGGATTGTTCAGAATTCATAGAGAGAGATGGAAGGGACGCTGCTGGGAGAAGGTTGAGCAAAGGCTCAAGAGCCTGAAAGCTTAAAGCATGTGTGAGAAATTTCAATCACTGTTGCTGAGCATTGGGTCGGGCTCATAAAGTGGGCCTGGGGAGCCAGGGGGAGAACAGGTTATTTTTATTCTCAAGCTTATAGGGAGCTATTGAAGGTGGAGTGGAGCAGCCTTATGAACTTTATTTTTCCCTAAGTGTGGAAGATGAGTTCAGGAGGGTGCTGTGTAGTGGGAGGCACCTGTTAAGAGGATGCTACACTGGTCCAGGCAATAGAGGAGGGATAGACATAAACTCTCCAAGTTGTCTTTATGTCTTAGAGCCATTCATTTCATCTAAGTGCCTCTTACTGCCCCGCTTCTCAATCCGTGTCCCACTTGGATATACCCTTCTTTTATGTTATTTGAAAATTCAAAATAAGTAACATAATTTTAGAACAAAGAAATGGACAAAATGCTGTTTTACTTTCAAATTGCACATGCTTCCCTGGATATTCTTGTGACTTGTTCTTCTTGAGACTCCTGGGGCTACAAACAGGAGTAAGTCACAGACCCTGCTGTCAGGAAGCAGACGTGGGAACCACCCACTGATGGTGACCTAGGATGCTCTGGAGGGCCGTCAGGGAACCTTGTTCTCCTGGAGCCAGGCAGTAGTTTCCTGTAGAAATTCCCTTGAGAACAATTTCCTGTATTCCCTGATGTAGCTTCTGATATTGAAGAGTGACAGATTTGCAGCGTGACATTTAATTTTAGTAAATGTATCTTTTAAAATAGCAAAATCCTGCGTTTGAATAAGATCCACTTTACACATTGATTTTAATGTATATTCTCTAATTTATTCTGATAATAAATGTGAGATAGGTGTTATTAGTGCTATTTCTTTGCTTTCTTTACACACTCCAGTCTGTTGTTTTGCTCAAACTTCAGTGGGATTTCTACTGTATCATAGATGAGCAACATGGAAATTTTGTCTTCAGGAAGCCTATAATCTAATAGGGGTCGACAGACACTGTCATAGTACAAAGCCTAAGAAATAAGTAAAATAAATAGAAATACAAACACTGCATTGTGGGCATTTAGAGGAAGAAGATATTTACTGTATTTTACTGTTTCTAGGCTTATATTTTTTCCCCATTTTAACATTCCTAAAATTGGCAGATGTCGTTTTTTTTAATTGATCATTTTACTTTTTCCTTTTCAATTTGAATGCATTTTATTTCTTTTTCTTGCCTAATTGCTCTGTCTAGAAAATCCAACGCTGTGTTGAATATAGGTAGTCAAAGTGGGCATACTTGCCTTGTTTCTGGTCTTAGAGGAAAGGCTTTCAGCTTTTCACTCTTAGGTATGATGATAGCTGTGGGCTTGTCATATATGGCTTTTATCATGTTGAGTTATGGTCCCTCTATACCCACTTTGTTGAGAGTTTTTTTTTTTTTTGGTGGTTTTGTGTTTCAGCAATCTCTTTTTTTTCTTTAATTTTTGAATTTTATTTATTTTTTTATACAGCAAGTTCTTATTAGTCATCAATTTTATACACATCAGTGTATACATGTCAATCCCAATCATCCAATTCATCACCCCCCCCACCCCCACCCCCCCGTGGCTTCCCCCCTTGGTGTCCATACGTTTGTTCTCTACATCTGTGTCTCAGCTTCTGCCCTGCAAACTAGTTCATCTGTACCATTTTTCTAGTTCAACATTATGCGTTAATACACGATATTTGTTTTTCTCTTTCTGACTTACTTCACTCTGTATGACAGTCTCTAAATCTATCCATGTCTCAACAGATGACCCAATTTCATTCCTTTTTATGGCTGAGTAATATTCCATTGTATTTATGTACAACATCTTCTTTATCCATTCGTCTGTCAATGGGCATTTAGGTTGCTTCCGTAACCTGGCTATTGTAAATAATGCTGCAATGAACATTGGGGTCTTTTTGAATTATGGTTGTCTCTGGGTATAGGTCCATTAGTGGGATTGCTGGATCATATGGTAATTCTATTTTTAGTTTTTTAAAGAACCTCCATACTGTTCTCCATAGTGGCTGTATCAATTTACATTCCCACCAGCAGTGCAAGAGGGTTCCCCTTTCTCCATACCCTCTCCAGCACTTGTTATTTGTAGATTTTCTGATGATGCCCATTCTAACTGGTGTGAGGTGATAACTCATTGTAGTTTTGATTTGCATTTCTCTAATGATTAGTGATGTTGAGCAGCTTTTCATGTGCTTCTTGGCCATCTGTATGTCTTCTTTGGAGAAATGTCTATTTAGGTCTTCTGCCCATTTTTGGATTGGGTTGTTTGTTTTTTTTAATACTGAGCTGCATGAGCTGTTATATTTTGGGGATTAATCCTTTGTCCGTTGATTCATTTGCAAATATTTTCTCCCATTCTGAGGGTTGTCTTTTCATCTTGTTTATGGTTTCCTTTGCTGTGCAAAAGCTTTGAAGTTTCATTAGGTCCCATTTGTTTAGTTTTTTTTTTTTAATTTCCATTACTCTAGGAGGTGGATCAAAAATTATCTTGCTGTGATTTATGTCAAGAGTGTTCTTCCTATGTTTTCCTCTAAGAGTTTTATAGTGTCCGGTCTTACATTTAGGTCTCTAATCCATTTTGAGTTTATTTTTGTGTATGGTGTTAGGGAGTGTTCTAATTTCATTCTTTTACATGTAGCTGCCCAGTTTTCCCAGCACCACTTATTGAAGTGACTGTCTTTTCTCCATTATATATCCTTGCCTCCTTTGTCATAGATTAGTTGACCATAGGTGCGTGGGTTTATCTCTGGACTTTCTATCTTGTTCCATTGATCTTTGTTTCTGTTTCTGTGCCAGTACCATATTGTCTTGATTACTGTAGCTTTGTAGTATAGTCTGAAGTCAGGGAATCTGATTCCTCTAGCTCCATTTTTTTCCCTCGAGACTGCTTTGGCTATTCGGGGTCTTTTGTGTCTCCATACAAATTTTAAGATGTTTTGTTCTAGTTCCGTAAAAAACGCTACTGCTAATTTGATAGGTATTGCATTGAATCTGTAGATTTCTTTGGCTAGTATAGTCATTTTCACAATATTGATTCTTTCAATCCAAGAACATGGTATATCTCTCCATCTGTTTGTATCATCTTTAATTTCTTTCATCAGTGTCTTATAGTTTTCTGCATACAGGTCTTTTGTCTCTCTAGGTAGGTTTATTCCTAGGTATTTTATTCTTTTGTTGCAATGGTAAATGGGAGTGTTTCTTTAATTTCTCTTTCAGATTTTTCATCATTAGTGTATAGGAATGCAAGAGATTTCTTGCATTAATTTTGTATCCTGCAACTTTAACAAATTCATTGATAAGCTCTAGTGGTTTCTGGTGGCATTTTCAGGATTCTCTATGTATAGTATCATGTCATCAGCAAACAGTGACAGTTTCACTTCTTCTTTTCCAATTTGTATTCCTTTTATTTCTTTTTCTTCTCTGATTGCCGTGGCTAGGACTTCCAAAACTGTGTTGAATAATAGTGGTGAAAGTGGACATCCTTGTCTTGTTCCTGATCTTAGAGGAAATGCTTTCAGTTTTTCACCATTGAGAATGATGTTTGCTGTAGCTTTGTCGTATATGGCCTTTATTATGTTGAGGTAGGTTCCCTCTATGCCCACTTTCCGGAGAGTTTTTATCATAAATGGGTGTTGAATTTTGTCAAAAGCTTTTTCTGCATTTATTGAGATGATCATATGGTTTTTATTCTTCAATTTGTTAATATGGTGTATCATATTGATTGATTTGCGTATATTGAAGAGTCCTTGCATCCCTGGGAAAATCCCACTTGATCATGGTGTGTGATCCTTTTAATGTGTTGTTGGACTCTGTTTGCTAGTATTTTGTTGAGGACTTTTGCATCTATATTCATTAGTGATATTGGTCTGTAATTTTCTTTTTTTGTAGTATCTTTGTCTGGTTTTGGTATCAGGGTGATGGTGGCCTCATAGAATGAGTTTGGGAGTGTTCCTTCCTCTGCAATTTTTTGGAAGAGTTTGAGAAGGATGGGTGTTAGCTCTTCTCTAAATGTTTGATAGAATTCGCCTGTGAAGCCATCTGGTCCTGGACTTTTGTTTGTTGGAAGATTTTTAATCACAGTTTCCATTTCATTACTTGTGGTTGGTCTGTTCATATTTTCTGTTTCTTCCTGGTTCAGTCTTGGAAGGTTATATCTTTCTAAGAATTTGTCCATTTCTTCCAGGTTGTCCATTTTATTGGCATAGAGTTGCTTGTAGTAGTCTCTTAGGATGTAGTAGTCTCTTAGTATTTCTGCGGTGTCTGTTGTAACTTCTCCTTTTGCATTTCTAACTTTATTGATTTGAGTTCTCTCCCTCTTTTTCTTGATGAGTCTGGCTAATGGTTTATCAATTTTGTTTATCTTCTCAAAGAACCAGGTTTTAGTTTTATTGATCTTTGCTATTGTTTTCTTTGTTTCTATTTCATTTATTTCTGCTCTGATCTTTATATTTCTTTACTTCTGCCAACCTTGGGTTTTGTTTGTTCTTTTTTCTCTAGTTTCTTTAGGTGTAAAGTTAGATTGTTTATTTGAGATTTTTCTTGTTTCTTGAGGTAGGCTTGTATAGCTATAAACTTCCCTCTTAGAACTGCTTTTGCTGCATCCCATAGGTTTTGGATCGTCGTGTTTTCATTGTCATTTGTCTGTAGGTATTTTTTGATTTCCTCTTTGATTTCTTCAGTGATCTCTTGGTTATTTAGTAATGTGTTGTTTAGCCTCCATGTGTTTGTGTTTTTTATGTTTTTTTCCCTGTAATTCATTTCTAATCTCATAGTGTTGTGGTCAGAAAAGATGCTTGATATGATTTCAATTTTCTTAAATTTACTGAGGCTTGATTTGTGATCCAAGATGTGATCTATGCTGGAGAATATTCTGTGCACACTTGAGAAGAAAGTGTAATCTGCTGGTTTTGGATGGAATGTCCTATAAATATCAATTAAATTTATCTGGCCTATTGTGTCATTTAAAGCGTCTCTTTCCATATTTATTTTCATTTTGGGTGATCTGTCCATTGATGTAAGTGAAGTGTTAAAGTCCCCCACTATTATTGTGGTACTGTCGATTTCCTCTTTTATAGCTGTTAGCAGTTGCCTTGTATATTGAGGTGCTCCTATGTTGGGTGCATATATATTTATAATTGTTATATCTTCTTCTTGGATTGATCCCTTGATCATTATGTAGTATCCTTCCTTGTCTCTTGTAACATTCTTTATTTTAAAGTCTATTTTATCTGATATGAGTATTGCTATTCCAGCTGTCTTGATTTCCATTTGCATGGAATATCTTTTGTCCATCCCCTCACCTTCAGTCTGTACGTGTCCCTAGGTCTGATATGGGTCTCTTGTAGACAGCATATATATGGGTCTTGTTTTGGTATCCATTCAGCAAGCCTGTGTCTTTTGGTTGGACCATTTAATCCATTCACGTTTAAGGTAATTATCAATATGTATGTTCCTATGACCATTTCTTAATTGTTTTGGGTTTGTTTTTGTAGGTCCTTTTCTTCTCTTGTGTTTCCTACTTAGAGAAGTTCCTTTAGCACTTTTTGTAGAGCTGGTTTGGTGCTGGATTCTCTTAGCTTTTGCTTGTCTGTAAAGCTTTTGATGTCTCCATCGAATCTGAATGAGATCCTTGGCAGGTAGAGTAATCTTGGTTGTAGTTTCTTCCCTTTCATCACTTTAAGTATATCATGCCACTCCCTTCTGGCTTGTAGAGTTTCTGCTGAGAAATCAGCTGTTGACCTTATGGGAGTTCCCTTGTCTGTTATTTGTCGTTTTTCCCTTGCTGCTTTCAATGATTTTTCTTTGTCTTTAATTTTTGCCAATTTGATTACTGTGTGTCTCTGCGTGTTTGTCCTTGGGTTTATCCTGTATGGGACTCACTGCACTTCCTGGACTTGGGTGGCTATTTCCCATGTTAGGGAAGTTTTCAACTTTAATCTCTTCAAATATTTTCTGCGGTCGTTTCTCTCTCTTCTCTGTCTGGGACCCCTATAAGGTGAATGTTGTTGCGTTTAATGTTGTCCCAGAGGTCTCTTAGGCTGTCTTCATTTCTTTTCATTCTTTTTTCTTTAGTCTGTTCCACAGCAGTGAATTCCACTATTCTGTCTTCTAGGTTACTTATCCGTTCTTCTGCCTCAGTTATTCTGCTATTGATTCCTTCTAGTGTAGTTTTCATTTCAGTTATAGTATTCATCTCTGTTTGTTTCTTCTTTAATTCTTGTAGGCCTTTGTTAAACATTTATTGCATCTTCTCAATCTTTGCCTCCATTCTTTTTCCGAGGTCCTGGATCATCTTCACTACCATTATTCTGAATTCTTTTTCTGGAAGGTTGCTTGTCTCCACTTCATTTAGTTGTTTTTCTGGGGTTTTATCTTCTTCCTTCACCTGGTACATAGCGCTCTGCCTTTTCATCTTGTCTGTCTTTCTGTGAATGTGGTTTTTGTTCCAAAGGCTGCAGGATTTTAGTTCTTCTTGCTTCTGCTGTCTGCCCTCTGGTGGATGAGGCTATCTAAGAGGCTTGTGCAAGTTTCCTGTTGGGAGGGACTGGTGGTGGGTAGAGCTGACTGTTGCTCTGGCACATGTCTTTTTGGTGGTATCTTAGACTTGACGAAAAGTATACTTGGAGAGAAAAAGAAATATGAAGAAGATTTTTGCTTTTATGAAAAAAGGAGAACAGTGAAAATAGCGGCCAGCCTTGGTTTTGCAGCGAACTGTCACAGAATTAGTGCACTCTGAGCAGCGGGAATCGCCCCACCAAGCTCTTTCCTTGCTTGGAACCACACTCAGCATCAAGCTGCCATAGCTTTGAACTCTGAGCATCTGTGCTTTATCTTGATTTATTTTCTGCATCTGTTAGCAAGATGTGTCCTGAGGTAATTGCTTTTTTGCTTTTTGCCATTTCAGCTTATGAAAGCTTTCATGGGAATGGTCTGCTTGTGGATAATGGAGGAAATCTGTAGCTTTCTTAATTTATTTTTTTGGGTCATTCATTGCAGGTATGTAGGAACACAACTGATTTTTGCGTGTGTTGATGTTATACCCTGCAACTTTGCTGAAATTGTTTATTACCTTTAGCGGCTTTCTTGTGGATTTTTTTAGATTTAAAAAATATGTATAGGATCATTTCTTTTGAGAGTAGAGATAGTTTTACTTCTTTCTTTCCAAATTGGATGCCTTTTATTTATTATTTTCTTGTCTGATTGCTCTGGCTAGAACTTCCAGTACATTGCTGAATTTCAGTGGTAAAAATGAGCATCCTAGTCCTTTTCCTGATCTTAGAGGAAAGGAATTGTCTTTCCTATGGAATATGCTGTTAGCTGTGGATTTTTTTGAAGGTGCCCTGTACCATGTTGAGGAAGATCCCTTCAACTTCTAGTTTTCTAAGTGTTTTTATCATGAAAGGGTGGTCTGGATGCTGTTAAATGCATTTTCTGCATCACTTGATATGATTGTGTTCCCCCCCATTCCCATTCTGTTAATGTATATTACATCAACTGATTTGCTTATGTTGAATCATAGTAGAATTCTTGGGGTAAATCCCACTTGGTCATAGTGTATAATCCTTTTAATATGCTGTTGAATTGAGTTTGCTAGAACTTTGTTGAGGATTTTGCATTTATATTCACAGAGTGTATTGGGCTTTAGTTTCTTTTCATGTGATGCTTTTGTCCTTATCAGGGTAATGTTGGCTTCATAGAATGAGTTATGAAGTATTCCCTCCTCTTTAATTTTTTTGGAAGAGTTTGTAAAGAATTGATGTTAATTCTTTAAATGTTTGGTGTAATTCACCAGCAAAGCCATCTGGTCCTAGACTTTTCTTTGTTGGGAAGTTTTTGATTACTGATTCTACCTCTTTAGTAGTTCAGGTCATTGAAAATTTTCTAGTTCTTCTTGAGTTAGTTTAGGTAAATTGTGTGTTTCTTGGGATCTGTCCATTCATCGAAGTTATCTCATTTGTTGGCCTATTATTGTTCACAGTATTTTCTTATAATCCTTTTTTTTCTCTAAGGTCTGTAGTAATGTTTCCAGTTTCATTTATGATTTTAGTTATTTGTGTCTCTCTTTTTGTTCTTTTTTCTAGCTAAAGGTTTATCAGTTTTATTCGTCTTTATCAGTTTTATTGCTAAAGTTGTTTAAACAACAACTTCTGGTTTTGTTGATTTTCTGTTATTTTAAAAATTTTGTTTGTCTCTGATCTTTATTATTTCCTTCTTTCTGATAGTTTTGGGTTTAGTTTGCCTTTCTCAGTCCTCAAGGTATAAAGTTAGATTATTGATTTGAGATCTTTCTTCTTTTTAATGTGGGTTATTTACAGCTGTAAATATCCATCTGAGCAGTACCTTCACTGCATCCTGTAAGTTCTGGTATGTTGTATGTTGTGTTTTTGTTATCATCTTTAATTTGTGATTTATCTTGTGATTTCTTCTTTTATCAATTGGTTGTTTAAGACTGTATTAATTTCCACATATTTATGGAATTTCCTTCTGTTACTGAGCTTTATTCCATTGTAGACAGAAAGGATATTTGTGTGATTTCAGTCATTTTATATTATTGAGACTTATTTTGTGGCGTAACAAGTGGTCTTCCCTGGAGAATGTTCTGTGAGGCCCTGAGATGAATGTGTATTCTGCCGTTCTGTGGAGGGTTCTATACATGCTTGTTGAGTCCAGTTGGTTTGTAGTGTTGCTCATATCCCGTTTTCTTATTGATTTTCTTTCTAGATGTTTTATTCTTTGTTGAAAGTAGGTGATTGAAGTCTCCAACTATTATTATAGAACTGTTTATTCTTCAATTCTTTTGAATGTTCTCCATTTACATTTAAAGTAATCACTGATGAAGAAGCACTTACTTCTGCCATTTGTTATTTGTTTTCTATATTTCATATCTTTTTTGCCCCTCATTTTTTCCGTTACTGTCTTTTTTTGTGTGTTTAATTGATTTTTGGAGTGAACTGTTTTGATTCTCATCTCATTTCCTGTATTTTTGGTTGTTTTCTTTGTGGTTATCATGAGGATGACTGTTATCCTAAATTTATAACAATCTAGTTCAGATTGATGCCAACTTAACTGCAATAGCATACAAACTGTGCTTCTGTTACACCTCTGTTTCCCCACCTTTTGTGTTGTTTTTGTCAGAAATTATATCTTTATACACTGTATGCCAGTAACATAAATTTATAAGTTTTAAAATGTATTGGTCTTTTAAATCGTGTAGGAAATAAAAAGTGAGGTTACATGTCAACAGTGCTATGATAGTGGTCTCTACATTTGCCCATGTGTTAACCTTCACTGAAGATCTTTATTTCTTCATATGGCTTTGAGTTACTTTCTAGTGTTTTTTCATTTAGACTTAAGGACTTCCTTTAGCTTTACTTATAGGACAGATCTGGTAGTAATGAAGTCTGTTAGCTTTTGTTTATCTGGGAGTGTCTTTATTTCTTCCCTTTTGTTTTTTAGGACAGTTTTGCCAGATAAAAAATTCTTGGCTGACAGTTGTGTTAGGCAGGGTTCTCCTGAGAAACAGAACCAACAGGGTGTATGCATGTGTATATGTGTGTGTGTGTTTAAATAATAAACATATATATTTAGAAAGAGATTTATTATAAGGAATTGGGTCATGAAGTTAATGGAGGTTGAGAAGTCCCCTGATCTATAGTTAGTAAGCTGGAGATGGAAGAGAGTCAATAATGTAGTTCCAGTCTGAGTCTGAAGGCCTGAGAACCAGGAGAACCGGTCATCTAAGTTGCAGTTGTGAAAGCTGGCAAGTTTGAGGTCTAAGAAGAGCCATCGTTTAAGTTTGAGTCCAAAGACAGGAAAAGATTGAAGTCCCAGCTCAAAGCAGTCAGGCAGGAGGAGTTCCTTCTCACTTAGCCTTTTTGCCCCATTTAGGTCTTCAGTTGACTGGATGAGGCCTACCCACATTTATGGAGGGAGTCTGTTTTACTCAGGCAACCAATTCAAATACTAACCTCAGCTAGAAAACCCAGAACAATGTTTGACCAAATGTCTGGGCACCCTAGAGCCCAGTCAAGTTGACACATAAAATGAACCATTACAAGTTTGTTTCTTCTCCTTCCTCCATCCCTCCCCTCCCTCCCCTCCCTCCCATCCATCCCATCCATCCCTCCTTCCCTTCCTCCCTCCTTCTCTCCCATCCTTACATCCCTCCCTCCTTCCCTTCCTCCCCTCCCACCCATCCCTCCATCCCTCCCTCCCTTCCTTCCCTCCCTCCTTCCCTCCCTCCCTCCCCTCCCTCCCTCCCTTCCTTCTTTTATTGAAGAATAGCTGATATACAATGTTATGTTAATTTCTGCTGTACAGCAAAGTGATTCAGTTATACATATATACATTCTTTTTTTAAAATATTCTTTTCCATTATGGTTTATCAGAGGATATTGAATACGTTCCCTGTGCTATACAGTAGGACCTTGTTGTTTATCCAGTCTGTATTTAATTATATTTGCTAACCCTGGTTTTTCTTTCAGTACTTCAACATCTCATCTGAATGCCTTGTGGCCTCCTTGGTCTCTGATGAGAAATCAGCTTTTTATCTTATTGAGGATTCCCTGTACATGATGAGTCATTTCTCTCAGGCTACTTTCAAGCCTCTCTCTTTATCTTTGAGTGTCAACAGTTTGATTATAATGGGTCTCTGAGTTTATCCAACTTAGAGTTTATGGAGCATCTTGTATTTCTGGATTCATGGAATTCATCTAATTTGTGAAGATTTTTGACCTCTTTTAAATACTCTTCCTGTCCCTTTACTTCTCTCTTCTTCCCTTGGGACTCCCCTAATATCTGTGTTGGTCAGCTTGATCGTGTCCCACTAGGTCTCTTAAGCTCTGTTTAATTTCATACTTTTTCTCTTTGCCTCAGACTCAATAATTTCAAATGTCCTGTCTTTAAGTTCACTGATTCTTCTGCCTGCTGAAATTGCTCTTGAGCCACTCTAGTGCTTTTTTTTCCATTGCAGTTACTGTGCTTTTCAGCTTCAGAATTTGTTTGGTTCCTTTTTATAATTTCTATCTCTTTATTGATACTCTAATTTTGTTGATACATTTTTTTTCATGTTTCATGGTTTCTTAAAGCTTTTTGAGCATATTTAAGACTTGTTTTAAAGCCTTTGCCTATTAAGTATGATTTGTGGACTTCCTCAGGGACATAACAGTAAATTTACTTATTTTCTTTGAATGGGAAATACTTTCCTGTTTTTATGCCTTGTGATTTTTTTTTGTTGACAACTAGACATGAATATTATAACGTGATAACTCTGTAAATCATATACTCCCTCTTCCTAAGGGTTTGATTTGTTTTTCTGACTGTCGAAGACTGTAATAGTCTTGTTTAGTGATTTTCCAAAACCATTTTTTTTGCAAAGACTTTATTCCTTGTCATGTGTAGTCAGTAAATTTTCTGTTCCTTAGCTTGTGTTCAGCTAGTGTTTTGACAGAGATTACCTTAAGTGCCAGGAGCTGAAACAAAAACAGAAACAAAAAAATCCTAAACAAACGAATAGAAGAATACCTCTCCCAGGCTTTGTAGATTGGCCCTGTGCCGGGGCAGTCCTTTAACACTTAGCCAGGCTTGCAGGTAGCTTGGTGACCAATCCAAGGTGGATGCTTAGAGTTCTCTCAGGTATTTTTCTGAGCATGCATCTTGCTGTGGGAATGCAAATTGTTTTCTAAATTCCTTTCTATACTCCTAATTTGTCAAAAAAGTCCTCTCCAACTTTTGTTCCTGCTCCTAAGTGATCTGTTATATGTTTAGACACTAATCTTTTGTCCCAGGCATCTTTAGTTGTTAGTTCTGCTCTGTGTGTTTTCAAATGATCACTGCTTTTCTAGCTTGAGTTCCACGTTAGGTGAAAAAGAGCTGAGCGCCTTGCATCAGTCCTTCAGGTGGCCCCCCAGACAGATTAGAACAGATAAACACACTAATTTGTGAATAATATCTGTTATGCTCTCCCTAGAACCTGTCCCACACTGCAAATACAGGTTAAGGCTGCCACTGTGCCACAGAAGGGATGGGGCTAGGGCATGTTAAAACACCACAGAGCTTTCCTATGGTTTTGAAATTGCTTTTTTCTCGATTCAGTGTTTGTTTGGCTTTTCTCCATAGTTTTAAATCTTTTTTTCTTTTTTTCTGGTTGTGCTGTGCGGCTTGCAGGATATTACGTCCCTGATCAGGGATGTCCAATTTATTTTTTCTTTTGTTACTTGTGATTTTGGTGTCATAGCTATGTACTCTATACTTTAAGGGGCAGGCAGAGAAAAATGAGTGAGTAGGGAAACTAAGAGGTCAGAAAAGAACCAGGAGAGGATTTTCTCAGATAAATTGAGAGAGAGGTTTACGTCAAGGGTAGCTAATGACACCATATACTGCAAAGGGAGTTTAATGAAGAACGAGAGCTGTAGGAGAAGAATAAAAGGTACTATGTCAACAATGGCTTTTGGCACTGGAAATGGAGGGTGGGGTATATAGTCATTGATAAGCTGGTATCTGCTATCAGAATGACCATTGGGTACTTTATTTACATGTTTCACTTTTGAATGCTGATGACAGGAGTCAGTGAGTTGTGGTATAGAGTGATGGTGAGGTTTCTCATAGTTGCTCTCTATTATACTCGTCACTGTTTTCCCTTGGTGGTGGTTGTAGATGTTTTCTGTGATACCTGCTCAGCGTAGGCCCACCTTGTCTGAGAAGTGATAACTCCATTTCAGGAGTGGGCCTCTGCAGTTGCGTTTGTAAGTGGGACCCTCACATTCCCAGTACATTGCTGTTGGGCCCATGGGTGGACCTCTGTGCTAAACTGAGCTAAGCAGTTTTTCAACAATTTGGAATTGTTGGAAGGCAAAGATGCTGGTTGGATTCTGCTGGGCTTTTCTTCTAGAAAGATGTGTAAAACTGGGGCTGGGGCAGCCATGGTTTTAGCGCATGGTCATAGAGAACCTGGAAGAGCGGACTGGCGTGTGGAGAGCAAAATGAAGCCTACTGCCAGGGACAGACTGACTCACTTTGAGAGACAGTGTGATTGCAGGGAGATAGAAGAGCTTCAGTTCTTAGCAGTTTTGTACTTCCTGATTTCCAGCCCCCACTTATAGTTCCTGTTCATCAGTTCTGTGAGATACCTTTATTTCTTTTTAATGTGAGTTTTCATATGGGGCTAAGTACCTTTGTATAGGTTTCTCTTGTTGGCACCCAGAGAACCTTGTCTAAGACAGTGGCACACTGATATGAGAATGTCTACTGAGAAAAGAGAAGGGAGGAAGGAGACAGTTTCCTATGAGATGCTTATATAATTTTAACCTGTGATGCTGGGCAGTGACAGAATAGTGATGATTATTTTAATGTGGATTTGAGTACTTACCTGTGATTCAGATTTAATTAAGCATGCATTTAACATTGTTTATGTTCTTTGGTACTGGCTTTTTTTTTTTCCTTTGGCCGTGCCGCATGGCTTGTGGGGTCTTAGCTCCTTGACCAGGGATCGAACCTGCACCCTCGGCTGTGAAAGTGCAGAGTCCTAACCACTGGACTGCCAGGAAATTCCCGGTTCTGGCTTTCTAATTTAAATAACTTGTCTTTGCAAATAATGAAGTAAAAATAATGTAGCATTATCTGTGAAACTGAACATGCAAGTAACCTGTGACACAGTTCTCCTTCTGGTTATGTTAGAAAACCTCTTGGATGTGTGCACCAGGAGACGTGTTCAAAATTGTTTTGTAGAAGCATCATTTGTAACAGCAAAAACGTGGAAATACTCAGATGTACATTGGTGGTAGAAAGGATGAATAAGTTGTAGCATATTCATACATTGAAGCGTTATATAGTATTGCAAATGAGTGACTTACAGCCACATGCTTGTCTTAGAAACAATATTTAATGTTTCTTCATAGAAAAATACACATAGTATGATACTGTTTTTAATGAGAGACTTAAAAACAAATTAAAAACTAGACAACATATTGTTTAATTATGCATAAATAATAGGATAAAAATATTAAGAAAGAGTAAGTGTATGATTAAAGAAAAATGTAGGATAGTGATTTCCTATGTAGGACGTGGGGTGGAAGATTGGATTAGGGGAGGAACACACCAGGAGCTTAAAGAAATTGGTAATATTTTACTTCTTAGGTTCAGAGATGAATTTATTATAACCATTTTGTTATTGTGCTTTATAATATGTATTATGTGTATTCTTTTACACATACAAATACTTCATAATACAAAGTTAAGAACTTTTATAAATTTGGTATAAAAATACTTGCATTTTTACTTAAAAATAAAACCCACAGGACAAAACTCAGCATTTCTAAAACTGAAATAATCATGTCTTTTAAAAAACATTGTTCTCTCCAGACTTCTCTCTTTATTTGCCTCATGCTACCTTCTCAGACCCAAAATCTTAGGCTTCCTTTTGACTACTTTATCCTCAGATTAATTTAATAATGTTAAGTACTAGTGATATAGTAATAAACAAGGCTTATAATAAGTATTTTCTGAACAAATAAATGAGTGAAGCAGTCTTTCTCTTTTTGTCTCTTGTAACATCGTCATTCAACAAGTTCTGTCTATTCTTAACAATTATATCTAGGTTAATCTGCGTTTTCTGTTTATAGGGTCTCCAGCTGGGTTTCAGGCCCTTACATGCCTGCACGGTCTCCCACCTGACTTTCCTGTCTGTATTCTTCCTTCTATTTATCGTTCTTATCTATCGTTTATCGTTCTTAACTGATACAGGATTAATCTTCCTAAAACATTGATTTGATCATTTTTGCGCAGTTCCTTGGAAACTTTAATGATAAAGTGCTGAGGTACATATTCTTTAGCTTGGGCACCAGGCTTCTACAGTTTGGTTTTAACCAAGGCCCATTCTCACTATTCCTTTTATGGGGGAACAGATACCTCTCTTACTGGCTGCTAAGCCTTGGGGCGTGGGGATGAGGGGTGGCGAGGTAGCCTGTCTGGATGTTCTTATTCTTCATGCTGTTGTAGCCTTCAGATTCCCTCTAGCTTCAAATATCAAATAACTGTATTTGGACCACTCTCAGAGAAACACTTGTGTTTTGCAGCAATTGTACTAGATTCTTCTTTTTAAAAGTTCAGTTAAGATTATTTTGTTTTCTGTCTTTTTGTTTTCTGTCTTTCTGGTATTATTCTTAAGTTTTGGTCTACTTTCTGGTTTTCTAGTCTGGTTTTGCTTGGAATCATTATCAGTGGAATCATTATCATTTTAGTGTGCAGCTGTCTTAGACAAGGTTCTCTGGATGCCGATAATAGAAATCTATACGAGATTGCTTAGCTCCAAGGAGAATTTTTATTAAAAAGCAACAAAGGTGGATTAAAGACTTGAATGTAAGACCTGAAGAAAACATAGGTGGTAAACTCCTTAACATCAGTATTGGCAATGATTTTTTTGGATTTCACACCAAAAGCAAAGGCAACAAAAGCAAAAATAAACAAGTGGGACTACATCAAACTAGAACGCTTCTGTATAGTGAAGGAAGCCATCAACAAAATGAAAGGGCAACCTACCGAAAGGGAAGAGATATTTCCAAATGATAATTCTGATAAGGGAGTATTATCTAGAATACGTAAAGTATTCCTACAACAACAGCAACAAACAACCCGATTAAAAAATTGGCAGAGGATCTGAATAGCCATTTTCCTAAAGAAGACATACAGTTGGCCAATAGGTACATGAAAAGATATTCAATATCATTAATAATCAGGGACATGCAAACCAAAACTACAATGAAATATCACATGAACTGAAATAAGTCAGATAGAGAAAGACAAATACTGTATGATCTCACTTACATGTGGACTCGTAAGACAGTCTTATAGATACAGAGAACATACTGGTTTTTGCCAGAGGTGAGGGTGGGCAAAACGGGTGAAGGGAGTCAAAAGGGACAAACGTCTAGTTATAAAGTAAACAAGTCGTGGGGATGTGAATTACAGCATGGCAACTGTAGTTAATAATACCGTATTGCATATTTGAAAGTTGATAAGAGAGTAAATCTTAAAAGTTGTCAACACAAGAAAAAAAATTCTGTAACTTTACAGTGATGATGTTAACTAGACTTGTGTTGATCGTTTCATGGTATATACAAATTTTGAGTCATAATGTTGTACACTTGAAACTAATATATGTCAGTTATATCTCAGTTAAAAAAAAAAGACAACAAAGGTATCTCATAGAACTGATGAGCAGGAACTACAGTTGATCTTTTCAGGGCTCTGGAAATCAGGAACTACAAAATCCAGTCTAATTTCTGTGGATTTGGTATGGGATGGGGAGGCTAGAATGTATAGTCCACCATCTTGCTTCATTCTGATTTCAGTTTAAGAATCAATTTGCTCAATAGATTCTTTTACAGATAGGGAGTTTGGTAATAGATATTTTTCCATCATTACTGTCCAAAGTATATCTCTAGCCTAGTTTTATATTTAGAGACCAGCAATTTAGAAGTGCAAGAGTTATGAACCTTCTGTAAGTGATGACATCAATTAAAATACTTCAAGTGAGTTATTTAAAGCTCTTGGTATGATCTTGAAAGTTTGAAGAAATGTGAACCAAGCATCATAATTTTGAAGTAAACTTGGCCTTTTATGGAGAGAAGTGTAACTATTTTTATGTATTCATTGTTTATTTAGTTTATTTGTATAGTTATGGAGAAGATGTATTGACTACTATTAAGCACTGTTTGTGCTTAATTCACAAAATTATCATCATCGTAAAGAACTCCCAACAACTGTTTATTTTGTTTTACCTGATTTTTGTGTATTAAAATATATAGAAATAATTGGGCCTTGAGCAGGAACATGAAATATTTCTCCTATTTAGACATTTCGTTGCTTTTTTTTTTAATTGTTGTAAAAGTATTTGATTATAGTAGTTTAATCTTTTCAGTCACTATCCAAGAAATTGAATTTAGGTGTCTGAGAGATTTTAGGAACTTTACCCATAAAATGTACTTTAAAATCTTAACTGAATTCCCTGGCAGTCCCGTGGTTAGGACTCCGTGCTTCCACTGAAGGGGGCATGGATTTGATCCCTGGTCCAGGAACTAAGATCCTGCGTGCCTCGGCACAGCCAAAAAAAAAAAGATAAAAAAAATCTTAACTAACATTTTCTGAGTAAGTTATACTTAACTATAAAAATTTGAATAAATATTATTGAAGAGAGAAAATGGATATAATGTCATAGCCAGTATCTTCTTTTCAGAACACAAGGATCAATTTGCATATGTGATAAAATATATTGGCAGTAAAACGAAGTGGAGATAGTGCGTGGCCTGTAATTTTTTTTGTAAAATGTTATAAAAGTAAGTGTCTCAAATACAGTGTAATTATAAGTTATAATAACTATTCATGATATCTTTGAATTTAAATTATGTCAAATTAAATAACTTAGATTGAAACTGCATTTATAATTATATAGAAGTTCATAATTTTTAGACAAAAAGCATTTACCAAAAATTATTCCAAAGTTTAGAAAACTGAGTAATTTAAATTTAAAAACTTAAAATAACCCTTAGTTAATGATTTTTATTTACCTTTGTTAAAGAAGACTTAGATGCAAAACTAATAATCTCTATCTCTTTAAATGTAAATGTCAATCCAATGAAAAGGTGACTGAAAATTAATGACTTTATTTAAAAAAGTGAAGTTCTTAAAATTTTAGATTAGATCTAATTTTTTTGTTAAAGGATTTTATACAAATTATAAGAATAGCTTAATTATAAAAATCATAAAGATAATTTTAATTCAGAATATTTAATTTAAGATAATTTAAACTCAAATGTATAATTATGAAGTTATGACTCCTAACTATAGAATTTGAAATAAGTCATATAATCTTTCTAGATATTTTTCATAATTAGGTGAAAACAAGGCATGAACTATCTCCATTTGATTTTCTTGCTAATACTTGCAATTTATTTCTAGAGTTATTCCTTAATTGCTGAAAAAGAGTTGGTCTGTCACATGGTTACCCATTATTTTTCTACAGTATGATATGTAATAAATTTTAAGGATGCATATTCAAGAAATAAATGTTGGTTAAAAAGTTTTTTTTATTATGTAGGTTTCAGGTGTACAGCATTGTAATTCAACATCTGTATACACCACAAAGTGGTCACTACTGCAAGTCTGGTTTACCATCCATCACCATCTCTTCATTTGTTTTGCTCACTCCCATCCGCCTTCTGGTAACCACTCATCTTTGTATCTATGAGTTTGTTGTTTTATTTTGTTTGTTAACTTTTTTTTTAAAGATTCCACATACAAGTAAAATCATATGGTATTTGTCATTTTCCCTCTGACTTATTTCACTTAGCACAATACTCTTAAGGTCCATCCATGTTGTCTCAAATGGCAGGATTTCATTCTTTTTTATGGCTGAGTAGTATTCCCGTGTGTTTGTGAATGTGTGTGTGTGTGTGTGTGTGTGTGTGTGTGTGACATCTTCTTTATGCATTCATCTTTAGATGGACATTTAGGTTGTTTGTTGTAAAAAATGCTGCAGTGAACATAGGGTTGCACATATCTTTCTGAATTAGTGTTTTCTTGTTCTTCAGATAAATACCCAGAAAAGGAATAGCTGGCTCATATGGTAGTTCTATTCTTAATTTTTTGAGGAAACTACATACTGTTTTCCATAGTGGCTGCACCAATTTATAGTCCCACAAACAGTGTATGAGGGTTTCCTTTTCTCCATATCCTCTCCAACATTTATTTATTTATTTTTTTGTGGTACGCGGGCCTCTCACTGTTGTGGCCTCTCCCGCTGCAGAGCACAGGCTCTGGACGCGCAGGCCCAGCGGCCATGGCTCACGGGCCCAGCCGCTCCGCGGCATGCGGGATCCTCCTGGACCCCTGCATTGGCAGGTGGACTCCCAACTACTGTGCCACCAGGGAAGCCCTATTATTTTTTTGATAATAGCCATTGTAACGGTGTGAGGTGATAGCTCATTGAGCTTTTGGTTTACGTTTCTCTAATAATCAGTGATGTTGAACCTTTTCACACACCTGTTGGCCATCTATATGTCTTCTTTAGAAAAATGTCTATTCAGATCCTTTGCCCGTTTGTTAATCGGTTTTTTTTTTCTTCTGTTTTTGCTTTTTGTTTTTTTGACCTTGCCACGCAGCATGTGGCATCTTAATCTCCCGACCAAGGATCAAACCTGTGCCCCCTGCAGTGGAAACTCAGAATCCTAACCACTGGACGGCCAGGGAATTCCCCAGGTTGTTTGTTTTTGTTGTATGAGTTCTTTATATATTTTACATATTGTCCCTTTATCAGAAATATGATTTGGAAATTGCTCCTCCCATTCGATAGGTTGCCTTTTCGTTTTTATGATGGTTTGCTTCACTGTGCAGAAGCTTTTTAGTTTGATATAATCCAAAAAGCTTTAAAAGGGCAGCTTACTTTTAGTGTATGTGTGTTTGTGTGTGTGTGTGTGTGTGTAAAGGTAGAGTTGATTCTTTGGTGGATTCAGTGCTTATGGAAAATAGTAGCTGATTAAACCTAGAAACTTATTAGAATTAGCTTTCCTTCAGATATAAAATATGCGCTCCTCTAACAAAGGTATGAGGTTCTGGTTTGAGCAGAAGCGTAAGGTCCTTTGTCCCCTTTGTAGTGCTGGATATGCGAAGAAGTAGTATAAACTTGGTGCGTTCTTTTCAAGTTGAATTTTAGTGGGATATTGTGTAATGGGAAAGAATTAACACAATTATTTAAAAATAATACTCAGTGCCAAAGAAAATTAATGGTTATTGTTAACAATTTTGGGTTCCATTCCCAGACCTCCATTGGGAGGTCATTTCTATTAGGGTACTTATTAGGGGGATTTCAGTGGGAAAATTTGTGATTCTGTGACTTTGGATGTTAATCTCTAGGTATCAGTTATTTCAGTCATTAGCATTTCCTTGCAGTAAGCTCAAGTCCTCTTTTGACAGATATAGAAGTAAATTGCTAGCCTTTATTTCCTCCCAATTTTAGCTATTTGCAAATGTTTATGATAATGAATTTTGGCTTGTGACTTGTTTTTATGGATGATATAAAAAATCTTTGTAGTTTGCCTTTACTTAAAAATATATTCTTAAAGAAAGTGCATTAATTTTTAGTGTTATCTTACTTGAAAATTTGCTTACTTACTCACTTTCATGTTTTAAGTAGAGATCAGGAAGTACCAGTGAAAAGCGTGCAATTATGGGAACATTTTCTATACACGGATGTGTGTATGTATGTAGGTATGTTTTTAAAACCTGCTTTTTTTCTCTCCACAAAGAAGACTTGAAGCAGCTAAGGAGAATACAAACAAATGTGGTTATGAATAACTTTAAATAAAAACTCAAAAGTCACTGTGGGATATTTAATTTTTCTTCTTCTTTATATTGGAATGGATTGGTGGTTGGTTAAACTTGGTGTGAGCTGTCAAAATTTTAAATTATAAGGCTAAATATTCTCATAGCCTGATGTTTGTGTCTGGCTGAAATAATGCATTAACAAAAATAAACTTCACTGTAAATCTCCAGCTTAAATCCATTTTTATTGTAAATAACCAAGTTAGAATATTTTGTGTCTTTTATCTGCTCACGCATTAACTTTGAATCAATATAGCTGTGGAATAGTTTGGGGAAGAATTTCTTTTTTTTTTTTTTCTAAAGGATGATCCAGAGATATATTCTTTCAAATTTAAGGCCAGCAGACATAGTGAATGAGGATGGGCAGAAGGACGTTTGTTTTTAAAATTTATTTATTTACTTATATTTTTGGCTGTGTTGGGTCTTCGTTGCTGCGCTTGGCTTTCTCTAGTTGGGGCAAATGGGGGCCACTCTGTTGCGGTGCGTGGGCTTCTCATTACCGGTGGCTTCCCTTGTTGCGGAGCACGAGCTCTAGGCGTGCGGGCTTCAGTAGTTGTGGTTCACGGGCTCTAGAGCGCAGGCTCAGTAGTTGTGGTGCACGGGCTTAGTTGTTCCGCGGCGTGTGGGATCTTCCCGGACCAGGGCTCGAACCGGTGTCCCCTGCGTTCGCAGGCGGATTCTTAACCACTGCGTCACCAGGGAAGCCCCAGGGGAAGAATTTCTTATTTGGACCTTGCCCCTGAGATTTTCTAAATGCCTTGAACTTTTGATTCTTCATGGTTAAGTATGGATGACAATTTTTGCCATGCTCAGCCTTTACCTTACTTTTACCTGATCCAGTTTTAATCACTCAGCCCAGTTTTTTTCTATTTAAATTCTTTTCCCATAGCCCATAGAGGTAGCACCATATGAATCTTACTCAGATCCAATAAGCGGTTAAATATCTTGCTAAATTGTTTGAATTTGGTGGCACTGAATCAAATAGGTTAATACATCATTTCATTTAATTTGCTATGTATGCCTAATGATTGTCCTTTCAGTTTCATGTGATGGAGACTGATGGTAAGAGGCAGCCGTTGATTGGATTTTGGATATCTTTTTATATTGTTGCATTCAATTTACATATTTTTTCTTGCATATTTTTGATGCTGTTCACCATGTTCTTTCACTTTCTAAGCTTTTAGCCATTATTATATCTGTTCTATAAAACCCATAAGGGTATTGTGATGCTTCAAATAGATGTGTGTCAAATATTTGAAAAGTGACCAAACGTTTATACAGCTGTTAGTTATGATTCTTTCTCAGGAGGCGTGATGCCATAATTTCTGTTTTGCCAAGTAGGTGTGAATTTATATTCGATTCCTGCTGGATGTCTGAGCAGGGTCTTTTAAATGAACTGCATTTAGAAATAAAAGAATCTGTCGTGATTAGGGGATTTAATAGGTAAAGTATGCTGAAGTATTATGTAGCTCACTTCCCATTGAAAGGAACAGTTAATGGAATTGGAATCTTGTTCATTTCAATACAATTGAAAATATATTCAGTCTCTGCTAATAAAAGTTTGGGATTTTTTTTTCATACAGTTACACATTAAAAATAACTAATAAACTAGATACAGTTTGGGCAGTATGGACAGAGTGTTTCCACTGAGAGGAAATCACTAGCTCTTGAAACTTGGTGTCTAACTTTCTTTACTAAGTCCACTTGTCTCTATTTTTGTTTATTTAGAGTACATCTAGAGCTTAAGTTCTTAGATTTTTAAAAAAATGATGGAAAATGCTGGTTTGGAATTCTGTTGCAGTGATTGTGGTGGGTGTAGCCTCTACGCTGATAAGCAGTCATCCAGGTGTTTACCTGTATCTTTACTTTGTTTCTTTTTCTTGCATCTTGGATTGTCCATTTGCATCTTCATTTAGTATGGAAAATTTTCAGCCATCATCTATTTGAACATCATCTATACTCTATTTGAACATCATCTATTCTCTCTTTTGTCTTTTGTATTCTTTTCTAATTTCGATCTGTTTGTGTTTTAGATTGTTGCTGCTCAAAGTGTGGTCCTCAGGTCAGTACTGGTCTGCAAACTGTTATTGGTCTGTAATGAACCAAGACAAATTCAGAGTAAACATTTAGAAGCTTTTAACAGCAACTTGATATTATCATGACATCTAAGCACATGATTTTTCAAAAAGAAATTCACGTTTACTGTATTTTATAGAAGTTTTTGTCTGCAGTAGATCGGCCATTTAAAAAATGGTCCTTCATCACCGATAGTTTCAAAAGTATATATTTTGTTAGACCTTCTTACTCTATTCTTTGTATCTCTTAACTGCTCTTACATATTTTATTTTCTTTCTTTGTCTTTCTGAACTGCATTTTAGATAGGTTTTAAAAGTCTTTCTATTTACTAATTCTCTGTACTGACTCTACTGTTTAAACTTTTACACTGAATTAAAAATTTTACCTATGTTTTTTATTTCTTGAGGTTTTATTTAATTCACACACATATTTTAAGCATTTCTATTACTTGAAACATCCTTATTGTATAATCTTTCCAGTAATTGAAATATGTGTACTCTAATTCTAACATCTCTTGTTTATGTTGGCCCTCATTCATTGTGTCTGTTCTGTGATTTTTTTTTTTTTAATTGAGTAGAGTTTTTTGGAAAGTTGTTAGATTCTTTGAGGCCTGGATTGAAGTTATTTTCTTTCACTGAGAATTTACCTGTGCTTCCTCCAGGTGACTAGGGATACTGACAGTTTAAGAGCACTTTAAATAGATCTCCACATGAGATTTGTTGGCTTATGCAAGTAGTGTGAATTTAGTCTGAGAACCTTTGTGAAGTTTCCCCTTTGTGATTACAGTGTCAAGAGAATTGATAAAACATTCTTGAAATGACAAAATTATAGAGATGGCACATAGATTAGTGGTTGCCAGGGGTTAGGGATGGTGCTTTTGATAGACTTTTTAGGGTCCATCTCCTGAGCCTCGTGTAGACATTAAGATGTAAGATCAGTTTCAACAGTTTTAGGTACATACTCTCAGAATGAAAGCTGGTTTCCTAGGTTTGCTTATTCTACTTTCATTGTGTTTATAGCTTATGTGGATAGGGTACTTTCTTGCTAGCTAAGCAATTCACTAAAACAGATTTTCCCACTAACGTTAAAAAGTTGTATCTAGTAGTATCAAGGTATCTAGTCTGCCATACTGCTGGAAATCAGTGACCCATCTGTCTACAGTTTAGTCTTATGAAGTATGTTGCTATTTTTGCCTGTGCTCTCTTGTATTTTTGTTAAACTATTTTATCTCTTTGGTCCATCAGACTTCTTGTACAGACCCATTACAATCTATACCCAGTTATGTTTTCTCCTTGGTTTCCCACTGTTCCTTCACTGGTGATATTATGGTTTATTAAAGACATCGTGTGTTGTAGCTGCCATTCTTTCACTCGTGTCATTCTATCCTGTTTAAATACTATCTCTCCTTTTGACTCCAGCCGCTGCTTCTAGCCCTGTTGACATTTTGGGCTGGATAATTCATTTTTGTGGGGGGCTGTCTTGTGCATTGTAGGATGTTAGCAGCTTCCCTGGCCTCTACTCACCAGGTACAAATAGTACCTCCCATTTTCTAACAGTTAAAAGTGTTTCCAGATGTTGCCAAATGTCCTTTGGGGGCACCATCTCCCGCGGTTGAGAACCACCGTTCTAGCTCTATATGAACTTGGCCTCAGTTGAAGAGCCTTCTTTGATGATTCCTGCCTGTGGCTTTTACCTTCTGGATTTTCTGTAGTACATATTGTCTGGATTGTACACTTGTCCCTATTACATTTGGTTGTGAACTTCTTTCTCTCTCTTCCTCCCCGCCCTCTGTGTGTGTGTGTGTTTGTGTATTTGTGTCTGTGTCTTTCTTGTTTCCCTCAAGTTCTAGAGGGTGGGGACTATGTATTTTACGTTTTTATTTGTTTGCAATTTTGGTCAACCCCATATACTTGTTAGTAGTTTTAAATATATCAATCTCTTGCTTTTTACTTATTTTTTCATTTTTTTATGTGGTAGTAATGGGGGTTTAGGAAATTGAATCATTCTAGAAAATGTGGAGAACTTTGAGGCATTCTAAATTGAGACTTTACTAATGGTAATGTTGAGACTTGCAGATAATAGAATTAATACCAATGTAACAATAGTGTGTATACTCAGTAATAACTCTGGAAAATTCAAGACAATGCAAGATAGTCACAAAGATATAAGAAACATGTAATTTCTGTTAGATAGATCCATTATATAAGTAACCAGAAAAATGTGCAGTAGAGTAGCATTAAGAAAAATAGACTCAGAAATATAGAAAATGGAAGGATTTGTAGAAGCATGAAGTACGAATGATTAGTTCTACAGAATGAGATGAGCAAAGTAATCAATATGTCAGGGTAAATTGTTAGGAATGATGGATGTAGCATCTGGTTAGGAGTGAGTTGTGTAAAGCTGATAAATGTGATATATGAATGTTAGTAAGTTGAAAACAAGTTGGGCATAGAGAGGTTAGCTTCTTACTGTTAACTCAGGAGGAACATGTATATTTTGCCCCAGTTGGGAAAGATACAGCGCAGCTATAGATCCCCCCCGGCTTTTTTAAATTATCACCAAGTTCCAAGTAACAAAATAAATTAAAGCTTGAATCTAATTACCTTTATAAAGTGCTTTTCCTCATCTAGGCCAAAATCTTCATGAAAAAAATCAAAAGCATAATATGTTTTCATTGTAGAAGAATTAGAAAGCAAAGAAAGTTGCTTCCCAAAGCCTAAACCACTATTATCATTTAATTCTGTTCTCTTGATCTTTATATGGTCTCAGTTTCTCTCTAGATATAGATATAAAATGTGCCTGTATATAGATATCAGTGTATACTGTGTGTATATGTGTATGTTTGTAAGTATGTATATTTATTTAAAATAGGGATTATTTTATATGAAGCGTGTTATAGCCTATTCTTTTTCATATAATATTATGAACATTCTTCCATATCTGTAAAAATTTTTTGAAGTGTTATTTAGTGTCTGCATAGCATTCTGTTCTGAGATTATCCCCAAATTTATTTAACCATACACCTGTTGTTAAACATTTAGATTTTCTTCCGTAAATATATATACACACACATATACACATATGTATATGTGTGTATATATGTACACAACGTACATATACACATAGTTTTTTTTTTCCAGGTCTTTTTTTAAAAATTTTTTTATTGGAGTATAATTGCTTTACAATGTTGTGTTAGTTTCTGCTGTGCAATGAAGTGAATCAGCTATATGTATAGATATACATATTCCCTCCCTCTTTGACCTCCCTTCAACCCCCACCCCCACCCCACCCCTCTAGGTCATCACAGAGCACCGAGCTGAGCTTCCTGTGCTTTATAGCACATTCCCACTAGCTGTCTGTTTTACACATGGTAGTGTATATATGTCAATCCTAATCTCCCAGTGAACCACTCTAATGAAAATTTTGAGTACATCTCCCATTTTCTTTGAAGAGTTGTTACCTCCACCATAGTCTGCCTCTCATAATTCGCTCCACAAAATCGTTCTCCCTGTCTTCCTTAATAAAAAGAATCCCAATTTTATATGTGGGCAGTATTACCAAATTTGGAGACTGTGTTTCCTATCCCCTCAAGTGGTTAGGTGTGGCCAAAGGACTAGGTTATGGTTGCGAAGCTGTAAGCTGAAATATGAGCATTAGAAGAGAGTGAGATGGGCCTTTCTTCCCCTTCCTTCGTGCTGCTCCCCATAGCCTTCTTGGAGTGTGAGGTGACTTTTAATAGAACAGTATATGGTAGAGCAAAAAGATGGAAAGAACTTGGATTCCTAATATTTGGAGCGGCCACATCAGCCTTTGATTGTCCACTTCTAGACATTTACATGGGAGAAATTCTCTCCCTTTGTTTTTTTCCTCTCTTAAGCCATTGTATTATAATTATTAAAAAATTTTTTTGTCTTGGGAAGGATATGACCTAACCCTAGCTGATAAAGGATGCCATTGTTTGATGCTCTGTGCAGTAATGTGATGGGTCCAATATAAGGAAACATGCATTGTGTCATGGTAGATTCTAGATCCATGTTGAAAACCAAAATCTACTTTGAGACTGGAGAGAGATTAATTGGCATTGAAAGGGAAATATTTGATATGTATTTTCTGGAGTTCTTTGATAATTATATTGCTGAATTTTGTTCTCAAATGATTTTAATAATTACCACAAATATTTCAGAAAATGTATGACAGCTTTTAGGCAAAAGAAATCACTAAGTATTGAAGATTATTAATTGTAGTGTATCAAAATAATCTCTTAAAGCCCTATGAATTTGTAATATTTATTAGATATCTTGGCTAGTCATTTAGACAGAGTTAGTTCATAAATGTGACTTTTAATGCTCTCATTAACTTTATTGGAAGAATTTTGACAAATGAAATTAAAAAAAATTTTAATTTATAACTTTAGACGTATTTTGGGGGTATTGATTCTAAGACAGTTACTCATAACTTTGGTGAAAGAAGTGAAGGATACACATTTAAAAAGTTACTAGACTATTTTTTGAGAAGTTTTAGGTTTATAGAAAAATTGAGCAGAAAGTACAAAGAGTTCCCATATACCCGTTCTCCACAGTATACACATTTTTATCCAGGGTGTTCCACACACATAAAAAAAGACTTTATATCCCTGAACCAAATGTGTCTTATTTTATAACAGGAAAACTGCACAGCCCTGAAAGACCTTTTACGCTAACCCAGAGTTTCCCACCCTCAGCACTATTAACACTTTAGGGCAGATAATTATTTGTTGTGGGAGACTATCCTGTGCATTGTAGGATGTTTAGCAGCATCCCTGATCTCTACCCACTAGATGCCAGTAATACTCTCTGGTTGTGACAACCAAAAATGTTTCCAGACATTGCCAAATGTCCCTTGGGAGGCAAATCACCCCCAGTTGAAAACCATTGCTCTGACCAATTTTCGAATCTTTAGGATTTGCTGTATTTTTAAGGTGGGCTCAAATTGAAGGAGCCTGTAGTTCAGTGGCCCTTCACGTGAAGTGGTGTAGAAAAAGTTAGAATCTTCCTGCCCCTTGGGGACCGCAGGCAGCATACAGACAGACTCTTGCTGAGCCTCATTTTCCTTGATTGTGAAATAGGTAAAATATTGCCTAAGTTGTTTGAGAATTCATTGAGCTAGATTATCAAAATATTTTAATTTTAGTTTCTTTCTCTTCAGATGTTGTGCTATACTGTTTGGATTTATTCCCTTGAAAGTGTCAAACACTCATTACAAAGTTCTTATTTCTGTGGGAAAGGCTATCACAGTTTAGGATCTGCTATTTATGGACTTCAAGAGTACTATACTGTGGGTGGATAAAAACCTGAAATAAATGTTAAGTGAAGACTGACTTATGAGGTCAGTTGTGTTTTGTCTCTTTGTGGTGCTCCCATTAGGTTGTCACAGCATTCACATTGTAACGGTTAAGTGATCTCCTGTGTTCTTTCAGGGACTGTGAGCTTCTCCATTTGTTGATAGCATTAGATGTCAGCCAGTCGCTTTGACCTTCAGAAGTTTTTGTCTTCACATCTGAAATCCCTCCAATTGTAACAGCTCCATTAGAGGAAGCCAGGCCTCTATCAGCTTGTGCTTAGTCCACTTAAGACTTCTAAAAACTTGACAAAGTTCACAACTAATAACCTCCACTTCCCGTTGCTACTTTACATGTAGAGTTATAAAGCATTGTTCACCAGTGAATGAAATGCTGTCTATAATAATTAAGCTTATTCTAACTGTTCTATTCCTTGCAGAAAATTTCCAGACTTGGTGAAGATAGGAGAGCTATCAGAAAGACTATAGCACTATTGTACTGTAAGTATTGCTTTGAAAAAGAACTGTAAATTAAGAATATTTTAAGTATCCAGTTGTTTGGGGGAAAATATGTTAGGCAGAGTTATTATATGTAAAATATAGAAGAGGATATATTATAATCATGTTAATAATTTATAAGAACTAATCCTATGCAGTCTTTTAAAAATTGAAAATGTGTTCTTATGTACTGAGATGAGGATTTTACAAATAGCATTGAAAAATATTTCTAATTCTAACAAGGATTGATCTAGTTTATGTACATTTGCTTATTTAAAACTATCAGAATCCAAAGAATCATTGTAGTTTTGTAGGTTTGTGATTTGTTTGGGTGACTTATTGTTTAGGTTATTTTGCAGAATTATTTATTTGCTGATTTATTTATGTATTTCATTATTTATTTATTTGATTATTTAGTAAATTATTTATCTGATGAATTATTAATACATCTTCATGACATGCTTTAAATTATTTATAACTTAATTTTGAGTTTATTGCTTTTAGTTGCTGCATTGTTACTGACTAGTTTTGATTTTTTTCTTTGTGGTTCTTTAAAATTAAAGTATTAGCTCTAAGGCAAAAGTATATTCATTGCAATGCCCAGGGATTTTTTTAAAAAGTAATTTATGGTAGTGATAAAATTTCAGTTATGCTTTGTTTAGTTCTAAATATACCTGTTTAGGGTTACCCATGATAGAATATTTGTTTGTTGTGTGCATACTTATTGTAGAGTCACTTACAAATTAATGATATAGCCTATAGCCTGTAAAGTGAGACAGAACATATAAACCTCAGTCCACATTATCCTTGGTATCTCTAAATGGCAGGTCGGTATTTCTTACTTCCTATAGAATAGATAATGGAGTCTTAGTTATTTTCTTTTAGTGGCAAAGCTATTTTACTACTGGAATATTTTTAGGAAAGCTCAGAGAAATGAAGTCCAACTTAGATTTGGATTCCTGAGATATAAATTTGATGTAGCCCTTTGTTTTTTTTAAATACCTGTTATATGTATATTTGGAAAGCAGCATGATGTTTATATAGATTTTTATATCAGTCTTAGTGACATACTTATTTTATACCATATCTCTTATGGAAAGTTTTATACCACTTTATTTTAATGAGCTAAAAATGTACAAGGTCTTTTATAAATGCCAGCTATAATTTCTCTGTCTTTACCTAATAATTCTCTTATGTGAAGTTTCTGTTTTTAACCAAATAAAGTATTTCTTAGTTCTGTTTCGTAAGGTAGCACAAGTTATTAGTGTTCTCTTTTTGAATGGGTTTAATGAATAAGTTAAAGTAATTGTTTGGGTTAAAGGGTATCATGTGTACAACATAGCCTTTCTCCTGTGTTTGCTTGCAGTGAATTACTGTGTACTTTACAGTTTTAACATTTCAGAGAGAAGCAGCGTTGTACATTTCAAGTTGAACTATATGCTGTTGAAATATAGGGAAAATGACCTCTGTAGACAGGTTTCACTATAGAATTTTTTTTTTTTTTTTTTTTTTGCGGTACGTGGGCCTCTCACTGTTGTGGCCTCTCCCGTTATGCAGCATAGGCTCTGGACACGCAGGCTCAGCGGCCATGGCTCACGGGCCCAGCCGCTCCACGGCACATGGGATCTTCCCGGACCGGGGCACGAACCCGCGTCCCCTGCATCGGCAGGCAGACTCTCAACCACTGCACCACCAGGGAAGCCCTCACTATAGAATTTTAAACTGTGCATATGTAAACCCAAATTTCTTATTTTGAAATATTGACTATATTAACGTTTAATTGGGATATTGCTTTAGTATCTTCATATGCTTGCCTTAAAGGAAGCGGTTTCATTTGATTTATATACATGGATTTAAAAATGTGTTTATTGTACATATCTGTGACTCCTCTGTTCTCTAGATGAACAGCCACAGATATTGTTAGATATGGACTTTTATTTTAAAGTGTGCTTCAGGATGCCACTGTGGACTTCTTTCAGAGAAAAAAGCTACCTTGTCCAATGTTGAATAAGACCTCCTATACTAGTTGTGTAATATACCCAGCCCACACTATAACATGTAGCTGTGTCATCCAAGTGATCTTTAATTGGAAGATACAGATACACATATGTGCACACACACACATGCACACATATGTGAAATTGTCTCCTGAATAATTTCTTAGGACTTGTTTTTGAAAAGAGATGTTGATGGAGATTGTCATAATAGTAGCTAGCATTTAGTGAGCACTTATTATGTGCAGGCACAGTGCTCACATCATCTTTTACATGGATTATTTGTTACTCTTTCCAGTGAGAGAAGTACAGTTATTATCTTCATTTTATGAATGAGGAAACAGAGACCTAGTAACTTGCTCTTTGCCACACAGCTGACAGTAAGTGATGGTGCTGGAATTGGGACTCATTTAATGTGACTCCCGAAGGTCCTTCTTAGCCCATTACAATTCTGTAATGTAGCTTTATTGTTGTTTTAATGTAGTTTTATGTAGTTTTATTTGTTGTATTACATTACAAATCTGTAATGTAATTATGCTACATTACAATTCTGTAATGTAGTTTTTCACCTGAGTTGTTTTCATTTGTTTGTTTGTTTATGGAGACTGTAGTTATTTATATCTCTGATAGACTTAACTTGCTAAGTATATTCAGTTTGTGTTTCATTTGGTCATCTTTTTTAAACAGTAGGTAGTACTTGAGCTTCTTGAATTTTCTGATTTGATTCTTCTTATAATCCTGTATAGTGGATCCGAATTAAATACAGAAGAAGAATTTGTGCCTCAGGGAGACTGAATGTTTGCCTGGTGGAAGTCTAACGCTCAGATCACTTCTTTTGACTCTTAAGCCCAAGACCATTTCCAGGGCTCTGTTAGGTCAAATCTTGGGTGATGTTGGTGTGAGTGCCATAAATAATTGCATCTGTATGAATGCCAGGACAATAGGCGTAAACTAGTACCATCCTGGGCAAATTGGGACCTCTGGTCACCTTAGTAACATCTCAGATTCCTATTGAGTAGTCCCTAACAGTGTTTATAATGCATATTTAAGAGCAATCTTAATTCACATGCAATATTTTAAAAAATATTTTATGATAAAACAAACGTCTTTTATGGCCAGTATTTATGTGTTTTTGTTAGCCAACCTAGGCAGTTTGTGTTTATGACTTTTATGAAGTGTGACTCTGATGTTTTACAGCTTTTGGAACCTATTTTCAAGGTGAAAATAAAGAGGAGGTATTACTATTGGGAACAGAAAGATGAGTATGGCAAAGTTGGTCATAATATAGTATATAGTTGTAAAGTTTTTCTTCGTATCATACATTGCAGGATTTTTAATACTTGTTTTGCTTTGTAAATCTTCTGATAAATGGTATATTTGACATTGTACGGAAAACTAATTCTATTTGTTATATGTTCAGAATTTATAATTTTATGTTAGATGATCCAGTAGTTTTTTTTTTTCCTTAAAAAATCATGCCAAAGCATTTTTGAAAACAACTCTTTTTCCTTGCTGAAATTCTGTGTGGGAAAATAGGAATCTGTAGAAGAGAGTTGCTTAAAGGTTTTTGGTTTTTGTATAGTTTTCTTTTTAATTCCTTCTTGACATGTATTTAGTAAAGTCACAATTAGGTATTAAATTTAAATTTCAAGTTGTTTTGCATTTAGAGAATAGATGACTTGTTAAGTTGAACTAGGTAACCACACTGGCATATTTGTATTTTAATGAACATTAAAAAGAAAAATTCTTATGCAGTAGTTCTTATTCATACGTATGTATAATAGCAGCACTCTTTTTGTTCAGCAAGGCCTGTTAGGCCTTGTAACAAAGGTAAGAGCTTCCGTATATTTTGCCTCGAGTTTGTCACAGTATATGAAGCACTTGGCGAGATACTACTATAATTGTAAGAGTAATAACATAGCTTATGTGTTGGCTCTGAGAGTACCTCCTTTATAATTATGACAAGTAAAAGTACAGCCAAAGGTCACGTTAAGCACAGAATTTCTTTCACACCTCATCCGTTATGTGGATAGTCTGTGAAGTAGTTTGCATCCTGCACTGATATTTTAAGACAGCAGCCTAAGGTTGTTCCCATGTAAGTGTTTGAAATATCTTTCCCTTACCTCCCGTGTGGTTGCAAAATTTGGCATGAACGTGTATTTGAATCCTGCACTAATTAAATAGAACCTTATTAAATTTAGAGTTTGCAGAGTAAAAAAGGGGACTCTTGTACTGCATGGATTTCCTAGGGCACTAGATAATACTGACACATAACAGTCTTTAATAATACTGAATCCTGTCCTGACTAAACGCAGTGTCTTAGTGTTGACCACCTTAGTATTGATGCTGCTCAATGAAACACTAAACCCAAACCACACAGCAACAACAAAAATAGAAAATAAAATCACACAAATGAAATTATAGAAGCATGCCATGCCTATACATGTACAATCTATTGATTAGATTCTATTTTTGACTTTAATTCAGCTAAGTAAAAGTTGGAGTATTGAAAAGGTCATATATAGGAAAGCTTTCTATTAAAAAACATATAAAGAGAATATACATCTGTTCTAGAGTGGCTAACAAATCTCTTTAAGTTAGCTTTAGTACACAATACCAAAAAATATAGGCTGAAGAAAGAATGTTTGGAAGAGGATAAAATTGCAAGTTATAATTTTTAGTATAATTGATAAAAATGTTTCTTTCTGTTTTTGAAACACATTTTTTCATATAGTTCCGTACCATAGCATGCTTCTTTCTATAAGACTTCTAGAGTATGATTTCCAAACAAGGGTGGTAAAGCCCTATGAGGGGAATTTGGGAAATTAAGGAGTACTTTAGCTGGTCACAATAATTATAAGGAATGTTTCTGGCATTTGATGGGTGGGATCAGGGATGCTAGGTGTCCTGCAATGCATGGGACAGTCTCAGACTACAGAAAACTGTCCTGAGAACCACATAACTTTTGAATGTCTGCTTGCTTAAACTCTCTTCAAAGATAATACTTCAGTATGTAATATTACTGACAGTTGTTTGTAAGATGTTACATGAGCAATCTGATACTTTAGGGGAAGTTTGTGTTGAGGGGAATCTTAAGTAGAATAAAGAAATTCTCTCAAAATTGTATGTACTTCACACCTTCTTCCACTTCCTGATTTATAGCATTTCTAACTAGGTATTTTGGTTAAAAGTTTTCAGTTCAGCAATGCAGTTTACTGGAAGCTCTGTTACACTGGTTGCAAATATGTAACAGGATATTTAAGACTCTTTTAATAACAAACTAAATTTTAAATTAATGGATCTAAATTAAATTATTGAATTTTATTAGTTAATAAGGATTGTTTAGATATTTCATGATTGCCATCCTAAATGTTAAAATTTTGTTTTTAGAATGATAATAAATGCATTGTTAAAAATATATTTTAAAATGATTTATTTTTATGTTATATTTTTATGTTGTACCGCTATTACTCTGGTACCATCTCCAATAAGCAATCTATTATACAAACTCTCTGTAACTTCTTAAATTTCTTTACCCACTCCACTGGCAATATTTTGGGGGGATATAGTCTTTATTGTAGTATTTTAAACTACTAGAGACTTAATTCCTTGACAGTGTGGTAGGTTTTCTGGGATAGGTTGTAACCGCAGTGTAACAACCTTAGTATAGGTAATTACTTTGATACTACACCTAGAAATAAAACCCAGGTCAGTTGTACTAATAACCACATTTCATAATTTTCTCTGTTTCAACAGTATGTAATTTGTCTTGACCTTTTAATCTTTATTTCATTTAAGCTTATTTCTATCTTTCTCTTTCATATTCAATTTAATTTTTATCTGTAATCACTTATCTCAATACTAATTTTTATTCTAGAGTTCTCTTATACCTCTCCTGTTTCATTTTTTTGGTACTTACAGAGAATGACTTGTGATCTTTTTCCTCTTAGATCCAAGCTTATTTATTATATATAGATGCAAATATGTGACTGTTTTATTTGCTCTTCTTAAGTAGTTATGTCTAAGCATTTATGTAATGAAATAAATAATTATAAATTTTTAATTAATAACATGGTTTAGAATTAATTTTAATTTTTTTTTTTTTGTTTTTGTTTTTGTTTTTTTTTTGGCTTCACCAACACTGCATGTGGGATGTTAGTTCTCCAACCAGGGATTGAACCCATGCCCCCTGCAGTGGAAGCGCGGAGTCTTAACCACTGGACCACCAGAGAAGTCCCTGATTTTTTTGTTTAAAGAGACATTCTATGTGTAGATTTTATTAACTCTGAATTTCATTTCAGAACAGTACAGGGAATGAAAGGGGCATTGGATCTGGTGGGATTGAGAACCACTGTTTTCAAAATGTGCACTTATTCCTTATAGCTCTTCTAACTCTTATGCTTAAAAGATGCTTGCAGATTAGATTGGAGCTTCTTATATGGATGAAAAAAATGTCAAAGCCAACAATTCACATAGGATTAAATATTTTAGCATAAACACTCTTCTAGTTAGGAATATATGGGCTTACTCTGATTTCTTTGATCTTTTTTTTGATTTCTTTGATATTTTATAAGTGAAAATTTGAAAAATAACTAATGCTAACCAACCATGTACACACTCATTTTGTTGTTGGCTTTTTAAGTGAAACCTAATTATAAAGTAATACAGTTAAACCCTATCTTGGATGAAAATGTGTGTGTGTGTGTGTGTGTGTGTGTGTATACATGCATTTTTGTATAATACGGTTTTGCTTATCTTCAAAGTGACACTGTTTATAGTGCATGTGAGCATAACTTGAGAGATGAATGTGCAATAGTTCGGCAGTCATTTGATCCTGGTGTAATGTAGAGACTGTCATCTGAAGACTAAGAGCCGTTGTCATGGGGTTCCCTCTAATTTCAGTGGCATCTTTGCTCAAGGAATACTTGCTCCTTTTTTTTTTAGTTGAAGTGTAGTAGGTGTATAATATAAGAATACTTGCTTCTAATTGCTTCCTCTGGTATTATTTCCTATTTGTTTAACTGCTACTGCCATTTTCACTCAGAGTTATGCTGTGGTGTTCTCATGTGTTCTAGAAGAAAGTCAAAGATTTGATATCCTTGGAGGTTGGATCGCTTTTCTCTTTTCCTTATATGTGAATCCCAACTCATTGTCTTTTTTTCTGGTTTAACTTCCTCATTATATGAAAAAGATCTTAGGGAGGGTTGAAGTGTCTTTATTTTACTGTCAGACATGATTAGTGGTTTGGTTGGGTATAGAATTTTACGTTGCAGCATAATTTTCTTTTAGAATTTCGAAGACTTTGTTTCACAGCATTCAGTTTTGCTACTGAGAGGTTCCTTGCCTTTTTTTCCCCTTCTACATTGTTTTCTGCTGTGCATGACTTGTTTTTATAATTATGGAAACTTTTAGAATCTTTGTCTCTGAATTTTTATGATGATGTGCCTTGGAGTGGATTTTGTTCATTGTTTATACTGGATTTTCTGGGGACTCCTTCATTCTGGAAGCAAGTCCTTCAGTTTGGGGAAGTTATTTTCTTCCACCTGTTTGTTTGTTAGCTAAGTCTGTTTTTCCATTTCTTGTAGTTTCCATTTTTCTACACCAGGATGTGTGAAGTTGAATGTTCCTGGACTGTGGGCAAAATGGTTCGCCTTTTCCTCAGTGTCTTTTATAAGTTCTTTTATGAGTTACTTCCTTTGATAAGTCATTTATTTTCCAAAAATCTGAGGTCTCTTTGGGGTTTGAGGAAGGAGAAAATAAACCCATGTGGTTAATCTTTGTTCAGTCGATCTTTGTATGTGCTGTTCACTCCGTACCTCTTTTCCTGGCTTACTCAACTTGCAGGATGTAGCTCTTGAAAGCTTTCCCTGATTCCTCAGTGATATCTCCTCACCTTCCACAAACCTTTGTAGAACACATATTATACCATGTTTTAATAATTAGTTCATTGCTTATCTTTGTAAGAAAAACACGAATTGTCTTATTTTTACCAGTGCCTATGTGCAAAGCATAATGTTTCTTGAATGAAAACATAAAATACAGAAATGAGGTTGATAATAGGTAGCAACAGTACAGTTTTATCAGAAGAATTGTAATTATTTCTTATTTAATCCTATTCAGTGAATGTTTGATAGATTAAAAAATAAAACTTAATGGAGATTTACTTTTTTTAAATAAAATATTAGTATTGTTAGTATCCTGCGGTAATCAAAAAATGTCTTTATATTGAAGCTAAATTACAGAGTAGTCATGAGAGCTTCAATTTCTTTATTCATTTAATTAGAAATTAATCTACAGGATACGAAAAAATAGATGACTAGTGGATAGTTTTATATATTAAGGAGAGTACAACAAAATCATAGAAAAGAAGCAAGAATGGAGAAAAAAGTTTTGTCATCTTTGGTTAGCAAAGCATTCCAGTAATTCCAAATTGAAAAATTCTAAGAAAATAAGATATACTTGTTTTGTGAAAGCCTGCCATATCCACAGACAAAAGGAAAACATCTGAATTAACGCAAGATTTCTTTAAAAGACCTCTGTCACTGTCTTGAGTTCACTTTCCACCATCAGAATTACCTATTGTCTCTTTCTGGGAAGTTTTCCTTTGATCGTAATATTGTTTTGTTTTATTAATTTCAACTTTAATGGTAGGGAATAAAATTGTTTTAATCTAAACTGTTTGACTCATGAGTCATGTTTTCATATAAGTTAAAAGAAATCAATCAGCAAATATGTACTGAGTACATACAAGGCCCTGGTTGGTATGAAGGGGAAGTCGAAGAGGTATCACTTTGGAGTGAAGATGTATGCATGTAAGGAGTGGCAAGTACAAAGTTCAATAGGATGAGAACTGTCTCAACATTGTATATGATTAACTGTCAATGAATGGCCCAGATGGGATTTATAATAATAATTTAGCTATTATTAGCTAACATTTAGTAGAATGTTCACATCCTCTTAAGTCATATCTTAGTCATGATGATATAAAGCAGTAGGATCAGTAACTTGATGAAGTTACTTAACAGTGTCCTAAATTTTACTTTTAATATTTCTCTGTCATTTTAGCCCGTACACCCCATATATCTTTAGGGCCTAATCATTTTCATCCTTGAGTTCACTTGCTAATTTGAAAAGTCTTTAAAATTACATAGAATTACTTTTGGAATATTGTGTTTCTCACCTATTAACTTTTATACATACTATTATAATGTTTTCATAGTAATCATTTAAGTTTCAAAAATTAGGAATTTTGCACCAAAAAAGGTAGGTGGTAAATTTTGCTGTACAATATTGTTTTGTTCCGTAAAGCATGGTTTGAATTCTTTGTTTTATGCCCATGTATTTTCATTTAAATTCAACATTCATATTTTTAAGGAGTAGTTTCAGGATAAAGTTAGATATACTATATATTTTTTATTCAAATGAACTTATTTTCCTATCTTGACACCTTGTAATTCATTTGGAGTTTTGTTAAAATATTTTTCCGAGTGTTTGAAGTTCATACTTAAACCATCTCTGTCAATCCATCTCCCACACTTCTTCCATCTCCTTTTCTTATCTTTTGTTCTGTATCCCACTGAACCCAGTACACATACAAAACTTCATGAAAAAGCTGAAATCAGCTACAGGAAGGTCTTATGGAGAAAAATATAATTATGTTATTGTATAAACTTTTAAAATGTTGTCTAGCAAGCTAGAACTGCTTAACAGATGTGATTGCTTCATTGTTTCAAATTTATGCCAATCAGAGTTGATAGAATTTGATCACACTCTAGTAGATTTACGAGATAAATTACAATATTGCATGACACGCTTCAGATAGAAAACATCAATATAAGTTGAATATAATTTCTTGTTTAAGATAACAAGCCAATAATTCTTTAAATCAGATGGTTGCTACTTTGAGAGAATATTGATCAGTTTTGGTGAAGATTAACAGTATCTTTGATATTTCCTTCGTGGTGACAAAAAGTGTATTAAACTTTTGTTTTTGTGTACAAATATGATTGTAAATGGGAGGCATCTTGTTTCTATTTAGCTGTAGATGACCTGTCAAATTTCCAAAGGCCTGTAAAGAAATGAGGCTGAACTTAAATTTGACTACAGATAATTTTAATACAAGATAGAAAGCTTGTCACTGTGGTCCTGATTTCTTTAGAGTAAGGTTTCGTTACATACATCTAAAGACTTAATAGGAATTTTTTTTTTTTAAACATAAGTTTACTACCTCACATAAACAGAGAAAATGGGAAGGAACATATTCACTAATGAAGGTGATAGGTTCCCACTGGGAAGTTAGAGCCCAGGAGTAGAGTCAGGTCCTTCAGCCTGTTTGCTCTACAACAAATGATGAAACTAGTTATTCAGAGGCCGGGGAAGAATGTTTTAAACTTCATTTGGGAGGTCTATGTGGCGGAATCCCTCAGTTCAAGTCTGAAATAAACTGTGGAGTCTCCTGAGAACTAATGATTTGAAATTGTTACTAAGCCAAATCATCTGTGAAAAGAGGGTAGAATTTTTAGTTTTTTTAGATTGGAATATAAAAATTTTTGAATATGGAGACCAACCAAAGCAATGATTTTTAAAAAGGTAGACCCTCATGTTTCAGGTAAAAATATTGTGAAATTGCTTTAATTTTTAGGAAGCAAATTATGTACAACATGGCTTAGATTTAAAATATTTAAGAAATCGTTCAAGTATTCACAAAAGTACAGAGGATAAATAGATCAGGCAACCTTGTATTTAGCATGCAGACTTTCTATATTGACATTTGCTGTATATATTTGCAAAAAACATTTTAAAGTCCTTCCTTTCCCAGAGATAACCATCACCCTGGAATTGGTTTATATCCTTTCTGTCCGTGTTTTTAGACTATACCTACATTCATGTGTTCATTGAGTGTTCTTACTAAACTGAAATATTCTGTTAGTCTTTATGCAGTTTGCCTTTTTATCTTTTTTACCCAACATAGATTCTGAGCTATTCCTTGCTTTTGATTTTACATCTGGTTTATTAATTTTAATTGTTCTCTAATAGGACAACACCGGTACCGCAGTTTGGGTCTGTCTTTGTCTTTGGATGGGCATTTAAGGGTCAGGTTACTTTGCCCAGACTTTTTCCACAGATATCCCTGTGGCTCTGCCGGGCTCACGGTTTGCAGCACGTGGGACAAGCTGCCATCAACTTTTAGGCCACTGTGTCCAGGTGCTGGCATTAGGCGGCATCCTCAGGCCATTTGGTGCCACTAGAGTGTGCATTGCTTTATCTTTTCTTGCTGAAGTTCCTCTGACATTTAAAACCAATTGCAAAGAAGCCTGCAGAGAGCCTTGTCCTGCTGCTTTTTTAAAAAAACATCCTCCTATTCTCTCCGACCCATATGAAAAATATAACATCTCTATCTTTTTTTTTTGATATTTGCTTGAAAAAGATGCCTTTTGTTACATTTTCCAGGTATACCATTTTTGTTTTTATTTTCACCTGTGGGAGGCTAGGACCTATGCTGTCTGGGGGTTTATTTTGCCATAGCAACAAGTGCACTGGGTCTGTGTGTAAGTACTACGTGTTTTGGCTTGATGTAAACAATATGCTTTTGTGCCCATGTCCTTATGTAATTGTTTCAGTTAATGACAGTGAAGTATTGAGTCTTGAAAATGGTACTCTCTTATTTGTGAACATTTTGGAATTTTTAAGAGATTATTCGAACCTTTTATCATCTAAATTACATTCTTTGGATTCACATTTATATTATAATTTTCATTAGCCGGACTTATTTTAGTGCATTTCATATTTTGGTGGAAGTCATATATTTAGAAGTATACTTAGCCCTATATTACACACTTAAGATTTGAATTGTGATGTACTCTCAAACCATTGCAGAGAAAGCTGTCACTCTATGAAATTCTTTGACTGTGTGCCCAGCAGCTTGATATGCCTCATAGAATGCCAGATATTAGAATATTAATGTTATTAACCCTTTCACTGAAAGTACTTCTTCTTGGAATAAAAAAAGATTAAATACACTGCTAGGTCTGCATCACTTCTTGTGTATCAGTAGTTTCACAAAGCTGAAAAATGTTTATGCTGTGCAATAAACAGATGCTGCTCTAACAGTGCAATACATTATGTACCAAAAATGATCTCTCTTTTAATCACAGATGCTGATTTAATGAGACAAAGACTAGCTTACATCAGAAATGGATTTAAGATGTAATTTTTTTGGCTTTCTGTGTGGTTTTTCTACATAATTAATGGACATACCTTTTAAAGTCACTCTCAGAATTTTTTGGAGTATTTATTTCTTTGATAAAATTGCCTGTATTTCCTTTTTAGAATTTCAGGGTGTATGTAATTGTCTCCTGAACTCATTCAAAATAGTTACTAAAATGTTTTAAAGAAGCTGCCTCATCTTGCCCTGTATTATAGAGTCCGTTTTGCGTGAAAAAAATTCCTATGTGTTCACGTTTTAAAGTTTTGACCTTTTTCTCGAGGGAGGACTGCATATTTTCTGTAACTTAGGGGAGTTTTAGGGGAGATGGTAAGTAGTCAGTGAATTGACTCTCATCGTGGTTGAAAGTCTCTGGTGTCAGCATGCTAGGTGGCTGCTTAGGTTTGCTGTCCACAGAGTCACTGAAACCTTTCCTCATCTGTGTGAGAGCTCTTCCCTAGGCTCTGCTTTCATTTCCTCTTCCACTTGATTTTATTCCCACCAACTCATCTGCAGTTGCTGACTTTGAGCCCTGAAATTCTTCTACATCTGGATTGTACATCTTGATTGACAAATTTGCCTTTTCATAAGGTCAGATAATTCTGTATCTGGAAAAATATTCCTATTGTGTGTTTTATTCCACCGAACCCAGCAGAGTTAAATGTAGTTTGGATGCATAGGGAAGAATTAATGATTGGAAGATACAGAGTTGGTAAATTATTTATTCTGGCCCCGAGGAAGCTGAAAAGCTGAGTGAAAGACTAATAAATCATTTGTGGTAGTGCTGGTTGTCACTTCCAATTATTTTAGACGGTTTTGTGATAAACTGCAGCACCTGCTAGATCTCCTCACACCCTCCCCTGATGCTGGCAGTGCAGCTTGTTTAATCCACAATCAGAGGCAACTTTGTGTAAAGTTTATTTAGGTTGGAAAGGAAATTACTCTTTTTAAAGTCAATTTTGTTGCTTTTTCTCATTGTTTTGAGTGCTGTGAAAGGATTTCTATGATGTGGCAGGGAACCTGGAACTTACATACCACTTTAACCAGGGGATACTGTCTTTATCTTTTGTTAAATTAAATATTTGAAGAATTGAGCTTCTTTATTATTCCCAGACTAATTAAAAACTACTTCTACTGAGATGATTAGTATGCTAAAGATCAAATCATCGTTTTGATATGACACCATTTAACAGAGAACCACTGCTGCCGTTTGACCAGCCCCATTTTCATCATTCTTTGATTTTAATGGCTGAGGCTTTGCAACTAGTAGGCCTAAAAAATAGTCAGGTTATTCTTTGTACTGGTCCTGCACTCAGCTGCTGAGATCCTTGGAGGCATAAAAGAACTAGCAAGGAAGCTTAGCCTAGATTGGTCTGATTCTAGCATTCATGAAATAGGGCTACTGTAATAAAACTCCTTCAGAAATAAGTTATGAACATAATATAATGTGCATGCTTCACGCTTGGAATTATGGTCAATTCTTTTGTTCCCATCAGAGTTTAATAATTATTTATGTTCAAGCCCAGAACATGAAGTTTGTTTATACATCAGACTAACTTCGTTTTCACTGAGATTTTCAGCTTTAACATGAAAATACGGGACTTTTGAGGGGACTCTTAAGACTGTGTACAAAGAAAGAATCTTGGTAACTGTCTTGTATTCATTCATTCACGTTTTTACTCCCTTAGTTCCCCTCGCAGTTATTAAGCTCACGTGTGCCTGCTCTCTGAGGACAGCTACTACTCCTGTTAGTTACGACTAATTCTTCTCTAGTGCTTAGTATGTGCCATATACTATCCTAAGCATTTTACGTATACTTTAATACAACCACCCTATGAGGTATTTACTGTGCTTATCTTTATTTTACAAAGGATCTTATAGACTGCTAAGGCAATAGTGATTTCACTTTTCCTTTAGTGTCTGTAGAATCTAGGAAGGTAGTGTTTTTGATAAATCTTAATTAGGTTTAGAATTTCAATCCAAATAGCGCAATATTAACTATCATTTATTGAACATCTAGTTTTGTGTTTGGTATCATATACATTATTTCACTTTTAACCCCTGATAGTTAAACATTATTTTGTGCTTCGTTGTGATGGAGAAATTGAACCTTAAAGAGGTTAAACCACTTGTCCCGAGTTAAGCAGCTTGGAGGTGGAGGAGCTGGGATTTGAATCAAGATCCCACTGCCTCTGCACTCTATTTATTAGGCTACAAACCCTAGTTCCTATAGTCTGTTGTTTAGTGAGCAATAGAAAGTGAGGAAGAAAGTAGGTTGGTGGGAACCCACACAACTGGTGAGCTTTTCCAGAAGAAGGCTAAGAGTCCCTAGATCTAGTGATTCTTTTTTTTTTTTTTTTCTGAGGGAAAATCTAGATTTTTATGTGAAAAGTCCAGATTTTTAAATCTTCACAATTTATTCAGGATAAATAGTTTGCCCACTGGATTTGGCATGTGAAAGGCAGTTTGTAACCTTTTCTTACTGCCTTTGGTCAAATTCTTTTTGACCAGGAGGTTTGCTTTCTAACTTCATTCAGTTGGAAACTATTAACAGTCTACGAGAGGGACTTCCCTGGTGGCGCAGAGGTTAAGAATCCGCCTGCCAATGCAGGGACACGGGTTCGAGCCCTGGCCCGGGAAGATCCTCCATGCCGTGGAGCAACTAAGCCCATGTGCCACAACTACTGAGCCTGCGCTCTAGAGCCCGTGAGCCACAACTACTGAGCCTGTGCGCCTAGAGCCCATGCTCCGCCACAAGAGAAGCCACCGCAATGAGAAGCCCGTGCACCGCATCAAAGAGTAGCCCCCGCTCGCCGCAACTAAGCCCGAGCGCAGCAACGAAGATCCAACGCAGCCAAAAAAAAGTCTATGAAAGAGTATTAACAGGATAGTATCAGTCAGTTTCATTCTTTAGGGAGAGTAACAGCCTAGATGAAACATAATTACTCATTATTTCAGTAATCCTATATAGTTCGATACAACTCAAATGAGTTTTAGTTGGGCTTGGATTTCATATTATCATGGGTTGCTACTAATTTAAATACAGTCTATAGCATAGGGCCTAAAATCAAAGAATGAAAAAGTCAAACTAGAATCTTGAAAAGCTAAGCTGGTATTAAAATACGTAAATGTTTATTGAAACTCTCTTAGTGTTGTGCCTCTGGTAACAAATCCTTTTACTGTCTCCTTTCCCTGTTCACACTCGTTTCTTTTCCTGTGCTATGAATCACGTGGAGATTTAAGAACATGTAGGTTTTCACTGGAATGCCTTTACTGGATTATATGTAGATTTAAATATTATGTGGAATGTTGTGACTTTTAATGCAACTCAGTTCAGTTAGTCAAAGGCCTTTATTTATATGGGATATTACTCCAATGGAAAAGTTGTAGAGAATGGGAGACTGAAATAAAAGTCAGTGGTTGTTTGTTATAGTTTTATTAAATGCTTTTATGTTACTTAAAATATAAATAAAATATCCCTGGGGAAAAAAAATACCCCTGGAGGCAACTTATTGTCACTTCATAAGCGTTTAAAAAAAATTCAGGCTAATCAATTATTTGAGTGTTCTTCCACAAACCTAGACTAAACTCATAACCTAATAATTGTTAGCTGCAAATTCACCATTTCAAAATAATTTTCTTAATGGATTTTCAGGCTTGCCTTGTAAGGAAAGACATTCCATCCAAAATCAATAGTTCTTTCAAAAAGAAGGGCTTAATGAATTGTGAATTCTTTAATGTGTCCTTTAGATCCCTTTATAAATTATTTTATATATAAAAAAATACTTGTTACTTAATTTTTCTCTTATAAGTTCAAGTGTTTTGACTTACACAGCATTTCATTTAATAGTGTTCAATTATGGCTTTAAAACTTTAATATAAGAACAATGTTACAGAAAAATTGCAGAAAATTTGCAGAAAATTGCAGAGAATTACAGAAAAATTGAAAAATAAAAAACACACACGATCCCACCCCATAGAAATAACTAGCAAACCCTTTCCTTCTTTGAGGTCTTTTTTTTTTTTTTTCTATTTCACTTTGACTGCCTAGCATTTTATATTCATCTTTTCTGTGATATTATTCATAGTTTAGTATATTTATTTTTAAAAGCCATCATAATATTTGACAGAGTTCAAGTGTATCCCCTTCACAAAGGTTCTCATCCAGTAGTTGGAAGTAGATTCTCCTTCCAAACTACATGTGGCTCCACCTCTATTGTGATACCTTGTAGCTACTTATATCTTACCCAGACTTCTGGAGGGCAAGCGCTATCTTACATTTATCTTTATATTCTTATAACATTCACGGACTGTTGAATGAATAGATGACAATACATCTTAAATTCAGTTTGTCTCCGGCATCTACCACTTGAAATAGCAGAACGGCAGCAAATATATCATGCAATTTTGTAAGTTTTTTAATAAGTTTAATGGGCTATACAGGTAAGCCTTTTGTGGAAAGTCACTAAGAAGTCACTCAAGATTATGGAGCTAGTAATTCTTCCTAGATCTAAAGATGTACCTGATCCCCTACGTCATAATTAATTAATGAAAATATACTATGTTCAGATTTGTCAAGTAAATTTAATTTGAAGGGTAAATTGTGCTAAATTGGTTTCTATACACAATATTAAAGCATTAAAAACTGCAAGAGAAATACTAACTTATTGGAAGGTTTATAATTAAGAGGAGCATGGGAAATTTGAAGTAGAAAAATTTTAGATATGGTAGCTCTAGTATGGTAGTCTTTAGATAAAAGGTAATTCATACTGCTAGAGGTGATTAGGTCTTTAGAAGTTATCTTCTTGTCGGTAGGAAACTGAAGTTTTGGGACATAAATAACTGAACCAAGGTTTTGAGACTGCAGTGTCCCTAATGCTCATAACTAATGTGTGTGCAAATATTTTTTGAATGAGTAAATTAAATGTCTTAGCGTGCAGGAAGTTGTTGAAAACTTAGCCATGTGTACTTTAGGAAAGTTATTACAGAAAAATTACCATGAATTTACATATTAAAAAACAATGTTTGCATTTCTTCAAAATATTTATACTTGGAAGTGAAGAACTTAGAAGACATACACTTTTTAAAGCATGGCGCTATAAGGAAAGATGAAATAGAATGGGTTCTAGTTAGCTTTGTTTCTAGCAGCGCTTTGACTGTATAAGTGGAAGGTATCCTTGGGTAAGCTTTACGGAAACTTTTCAAGTTGGAAGAAGATTTCAGCTGGAGTGTCTAAAGGGTCACTTGAAAAAAAAAAACCCTCTATATTAAAATAAAATGTGTCCAAGCTTTAAAGAAAAGATCTCAGAGTTTGCAGATGATCCTAAAATTGGAGCTAGAGGAAATAATGAGGAACAATGCAATCAGATTCAAAAAGATTTGGATTGTTTAGGTGATTGGGCCAGCAGATGGCAAATGCAGTTCAGTGTAGACAAATGTAAAATAATTATCTTAGGAACAAAGAACCAATCATACAGCACACTGATCAGGAAAAAATTTGTGGGTTATTGTAGGAAAACCATTGAAACAGTTAACCCGGTGCACAGCTGCAGCAAAAAAGGCAAGCAAGAAACCAAATTAGCAGACGGATAGAATATAAAGCAAGAGGCAATACTTATAGTGCATTAAGAAACTTGCTAGACCCCATCTGAATTACTCAGTCTTGTATTGGTTGATGGAACCACTTTAGAAAGAGTAAATTTTTGCCTTTGCCTTGAAAATAGACTGGAAATTGTAACAAGCAAATCTAATAAAGAGATTTGAACTAATTTTTATGAACTTTCAATCTGTGAACTTTTATAGATTAGAGCAAGACCCTGTGTCAAAGTAAAGGCACTTCAGGTGTGTCTAGTATCAAAGCTTGATCTTAATAGAGGACACGCATGGTTTCAGCTGCCTGGGGCCTTACCTAACCCCCTTTTAGGTAGGAGGCTGCCCCTCACCTCTTGACTAAAGAAGCTTAAAGCCTGCTACGTTGTCCTTCTGCATGCTTGAGAGCTGCACCTAGAAAGATCATGGACATGAGATCTAAGAGCTGCCAATGAGATGCTCCTGCCTGTCCAGTGACTTGATGCGGTAACATAGTTTTGGCCTTCATTCTAGGCCATGGGGCAGGACTTTGTGAACTGCCTTCCTTGGTTCCTGTGCAAGCCTGATTCTCCAACCATGGCTCAAAGTTTTGAGCTACTTAGTACCCAGTCAGTAAACTCCTTTTTGACTTAGATTAACCAGAATGTGTCTGTTGTTTATAATCAAGAGCCCTACCTGGTACAGTGGTATTGTTCTGTTATTTTAGCCTTGGCCCATGCATTGTTTTGTTGTTGTTGTTCTTCCGTGTGTTTGCTTTGTTTGGAGTGGTGTCTTACTAGAAATCATTTTTTCTGGATGAGCAAACCCCCTCTCTCTTGCAGTCTTCGCCGGTGTTTAAAAGAAGCAAGAAGAATTTTACAGATGCCATTAACATCTGTAATTGTCTTGTAAAAATTTAACTTTATTCATGCAAGTGAATAGTGTTGCTTTGTTAAAAATGGTGTTGGGTATTCAGCCTGATTGTAAGAAAAGTATTTATACATTTCTTTACATACTGTATTTGCTATATCTAAAAATCATCATTTTATTTAGGAGGAGATGTAATGCATGATTTTCTTAGCGTCACATAAGTAATAGGTGGTAGAATCAGGAAGACTGTCCAAAGTTTCTTGTTTTTCTGTTACTGTTGATGAGTGAATATTTGTTAAATGAAATATTTTGAAAAATAACACTTGTGAATTAGAAATAGGGGATTATATTTTAAATTTGTGATGAGTTGATTGGTTAATATTTAGAAATGATTTTTAACACACAATCAGTGTTTTAAATCGTGGTTAGATTTTCCGTTTTCACATATGTCATATTGACTTCTTTTTAGCTAAATTGTAGAACTTTTGTCTTTTTTTTTGAGAGGTGGCATGCAAGGCTATTTCCTGGAAAAATTTTGAAATAAGGACTTGTCTTTGAGACCTCTGTCATTCTTAAATTTGAAATAGAGCCCTCCCAAGAGAAAGCTGTCTTTGAGTCCATTACTCATACACCTGTGGATTGCCAGAATTCTTATCCTGCCCTAAGACCTGTATGTGTCATGGCATCCATGGCATGTCCTGCCTTCCAAAGTAAGTATTCCATGATTCAAATTCGACACCTCCTCCCACACCCCCAGCCCTGCCCCACATTATAGATTATGGATGGTGTTAGGAGGGAAAGCTGTATGACTGAACTGTTTCACACATCTATATGAATATTTGATAGCCCTTTACTTGGTTAGAGATTATTCTTTTATGAAGAGAATACTGAGTTCTTTGACATTTTGATCAACATGTCTCAGTGAAGGAAAAACATTCATCTAGCAGTGTTCAGGGAAATGTCTTTGGTCTTGTTGCCCAGTTAGGGACTGCCCGTATTTTATATATATGTCTTTATAATAGAGAAAAGCGGTAACCTTGGAAAATTAATTATTTTAAGAATGTGAGTATTAAGGGTAGTTGAGGTTTTACATTCTAATTTTTAATTGTTTGAGATCTTTGTGAAATGGAATAGTACTTCACATTGTTTTTATTGAGTTATGTAGTCGTGTAGAAAGAGACGGTGGGACTTGGGGCTGAACTACTTGGCAGGTGCTTGTCCCCTGCAGTTGGTGGGCCAGACGGCTGGCTGGAGATGAACCTCCACGTCTGCACAGTACTCGTAAGGGTCCCTTTAGGAGGAGAACCAAGATCCGGTACTCCAACCTCCTCCCCCCTCTCAAGAGGAGTTGATTTTATCTTCCTTGTCTGCACTGCAGCTTCCTCTGTGGCCCAGGGTCTGTAGCCAGCCATTTCTGCTGACTCTTGGCCTTGAGCCAGGGCTGCTGTTAATGTTCTCACTAGCTCACAAGGGGGCCCGTTACTCTTGCCTTTTTCGGGTCAGTTCCTGGATAAAAAGGCAGGCCTTCTATGAGTCGTGCCTTCACTTTCACAATGTGCCCTCAGGGTAATGATGGGGTCTGTGGCTAATGCCTGCTTTGAATACTACTGTTGAATGCTTGGGGCTGCGTTTTCCTTGCCAAAAACTTCTTTTTCTTTAGTTCCTGCTAGGTTTGGAGTCCTTTCAGAAGACCAGTGGCTCTGGATCGCTTAGCTTTATATTGGGTTTTCCTACATTTAGTTCTGGTTGCCTGCCTGTCTGCCTGCTTCTTTTTTCTCCTGTCCTTCTCGCCCTCCTTCTCTTCATTTCTTCTTTCTTTTTTTTCTTTGTGATGATTTTGGTTATTTCTTGTTTAAAGAAAATGGTCATGTTAGAAAATTCTGTGTAAAAATGCAACTTGTCTTCTATTCTAAAAAATATTGGGTTATTATATATTAGTAAAGAGGGATTAAATGTGTTTAAAAATTTTAAAATATAAATATATGCTCTTATACATCTATTACTATTTTTCATTTAACAGTGTATTATGGGCAGAAATTACAGGTCTACATCATCTCTTTTAATAGTTGCATAATATTCTGCTCTATGGATGTACCATAATTTATTTAGCCAGTTCCCACTGATGACTATATGGATCATTTGAATTTTTCACTATTAAAAATAATATTGCAGGCTTCCCTGGTGGCGCAGTGATTGAGAGTCCGCCTGCCGATGCAGGGGACACGGGTTCGTGCCCCGATCCGGGAAGATCCCACATTGCTGTGGAGTGGCTGGGCCCGTGAGCCATGGCCGCTAAGCCTGTGTGTCCGGAGCCTGTGCTCCACAACGGGAGAGGCCACAACGGTGAGAGGCCCGCGTACCGCAAAAAATAAATAAATAAAAAAATAATATTGCATTTAAAATAAAATTCGATAATGTTTGTATTATTTCCATAGAATAAATTCTGGAGGTAGAATTACTGGATGAAAGGGTAATTACATTATTAAAGCTTCTGAATCTTACTGCCAAAATTTACATGTTTCACTCCCATCAGTGATTTTTGAGAAGGCTGTTTTTTTTTTTTTCCACATCAACAGCAGGTATTAATACTTAAAAAGAAGACATCTTTGCTAATTTTATAGGCGAAACGTAGTATCTTGCTTTAGTGTACAATTTTAATGCTATTGACCATTCATATTTATTTTATAATTTTCTCCTTAATATCACTTGTCTGTTATTCAGGTGTTTTTCTCATGTTTAAGTACTAAATTCTATATTAGGAAGATAAACCCTTTTTTGGCATATTGGTGGTGGTTTTTTTTTTTTATATTTCATTTGTATTTTTATTTATTTTTAAACTACTGAGTCGAGGTACTGCTTTGTTTTTTGTTTTATTTTGGGGCAATAGAGCCATTTAAACATTTTATTTAATCAAATATGTCTTGCTTTACATAAATTTTTTCACTTTTAGTATTAAAAGTTTTTAGTATAAAATTTTAATTTAGGATTTTTAAATGTTAGTTTTTTGGCATGTTTTCTGTATTGTGTGGCTTTGCAGACATTGGCTTTGCAGACATTGACGTGCACACACACTCACAGTCAGGAATGTGTAGAAGAGCTGCCAGCTGATGTGACCTCCAGCCTCAGCTGCTGTGTCTGTAAAATCAAGTTGTTGCTCTGGTACAGTGCTGTTCACGCAGTTATTTTGTTCATGAACCACGGTAAGAAAATTTAAATCATAACCTAGGACTCACACACACATACTCATATACAGATACATTTGTGTGTGTATACCACACAAACAGACACTACCACCTGTGTTCTACTTTTTGTATGGATGGCATGCCATATCATGCCATGCAATGCCAGGTTATTGGCGGGGAAAAAAAACTGCTGTATGCAACTTACCAAATTGCTTCCATTACCCACAGAAGGGGTATTACTCACAGTTTGTGAAACACTGTTGTTATGAATTGGACACTCAGATGCCTTCTAGGGCTGATCTGATAGCAGATGCAAATACCTTGTCAGTTTAGCAAATCAGAGGGCCTGGATTCTGTCTAAAGGCATCTAAATTAAAACAAAACAAAAAACTTGCTAGGTCAGCAAACATATTTTCAGGTGGAATTCAGCCTGCTAATTTGGGCTCCTACCAAAAAACCAAAGACATGAAGTACAAGTTCATTACTCTGTCAGGTAGCTATAAACTGTTTTAAACAAACAGTGCATGCTCCAGCAGTGGACCACAGACCATACTTTGAACGGCACTGGTCTAGATGCTGATCTTTGGATGCTTCCTAGTACGTCCCTACTCTAAAATTCTGTGGCTCTGTGACAACTTCTAGACATAGAAATTAGGAGATAAAATGGCCTCACACAGTTTTTCTGATTTAATAAGATGATGCCTGTGATAGGATCTGAAAAAGAAAAACATGAGATTATTCTAGGTATCTCAGTTACTTTGCAAGCTGATTATAGGGAGAAGTGAACATTGTCCTTCCCATGTCAAGCAAAGATTATGACAATATCCCAGCAACTGTGTCCAAAACCAGAAGATGCTAATGAGTAACCAGTGACAAATCACATAAGTTCAGTGTCACTGAAAAAATTTAGCAGCATTTGGATGCCTACTGAATCTTGCATGTATGTATATGTATGCATACAAAATTATTTTGGGACCAGATTTTCTAGTTTAGGGGGCAAGATATATACCTACGAGAGACTCTGTGAGAGGTACAACCATTAAGGCTTACTTCGGTGACTTGGGTAGTTGTAGTGGAACCATGGAGCCATTAGGCTCCAGATGGAACTTTAATCTGGCTTTTGATTTAGCCAAGTGTCCTTGTGGAGTCTCTGAGCATCTGTTTTGGAAATATATGTGACATTATTCAAAATTTGTACAAATTAAGCCACCGTTGGGTTATAATTCAATTTTTCTTTATTGAGAAATGTATTGTAAACAGTTTTATGCAATCAAGCAAAACTAGCCTATACCCATTATTTATTTGCCTGTTAGCTGGTCATTTATATTTTTGTGATTGAATTCTTAATTGATTTAAGAAGGCTTGCATTATACTTCTAAAATTGTAATTTGTTTATAAAATGTGAAGAGTTGTTTCCTAGTTTCAAATAGCTTTCACATAGGTACTTATTTTGGAGAGACTATTTAAAAATAGTTAAAATTGTGGTGATTTTACCTTGAATGGCAGAAGCCCCAAATAATCTGCCTTATTCCCGAATGAAGTTTATTTTCTCCCATAGTGGACATTCCAGAGGTAGGGGTGGCTCCAGGGTTTGGTCTCTGAACAGTGTGTGCACAGGTCACCAGCTTGGTTTATCTGTCTCTCTGTTTGTCTTTAGGTTTCCTTCATGATTGCAGGATAGCTGCCACTCCAGCAGCTGCAGAAACAAACGTCTTTTAGTTCTAGCAGAGAGAAAGCAAAGGCTTATCGCAGGGAAAAAAAAAAAAAAAAGTTCTTTCCTTTAGTTTTATTGGCCCAGGGTAGACCACATGTCCATATGGCTTTTAATTAATTATTCTCCTATTTACAGAGACATAGAAATTAAAATTATATTGTGGGAAGAAATACTAGGTAGGTATTTTATAGTCTCTTTGGCTTTTCTTGTTTAAGTAGAGACTGGAAAAATTACAGTTTTTGTATTGGGGGTAATAAATATTACCTGGTCCATGTGAAATGTGAGGAGATTGCATTATTAGTTAAACGTTAGTGACATTTTCTCAGGAAACTGTCATATATTATCCCTATTATTTGTCCCTTCCCCCAGAAGAACGCATTATAATCCTTTGGACCCGTGATCCTCAGCAGCTTGCCTTGCTATGTGTAGCTAAATTTCATTTTTAAAAAATTGTAATATATTATTTTTGGAATCTAAAAAAATGATACAAATGAACTTATTTACAAAACAGAAATAGACTCACAGACATAGAAAACAAACTTAGGGTTACCAAAGGTGAAAGGGGGGGAGAGATAAATTAGGAGTTTGGGATTAACTTATACACCCTACTATATATAAAATAGGTAAACAACAAGACCTACTGTATACCACCGGGAACTATACTCAATATCTTGTAATAACCTATAATGAAAAGAATATGAAAAAGAATATATATATGTATATATATAGCTGCATCACTTTGCTGTACACTTCAAACTAACACAACATTGTAAATTAACTATACTTTGATTAAAAAAAACTGTAGTATAATTTACATACAGTGAAATGTTAAGTTTGAACAACTGAGGATGAGAATTAGAATTGAAGAGTTAAGAATTCTTGGCAGAAAGATCTTACCCTGGATTTAAGTTAGGAAATACTGAAAATGCTGGTGCATGAGAGGACAATTCCTAAGGTAGTGTTGGAGCAAATGTGGATTTTAGGTTTGGATGGTCTATCCTTAGATGGTAGTATTTGTATGCAGATTTTCCAGAAGGGGGAAAGCTGTGTTTTTCTGCCAGTTTGTCCACTGTTCTTCATTTTCTTTTGCTCCTTCATGCATTTTCTTTTGCTCCTTCATGTGTCAAAAATGCATCATTGCAAATATCATTAATTTGGATTTTGTGATAAATTGATCAGAGGTAGTTTTAGCTAAATAATTTGATAAGAAACTAATACAATAAATAAGGAACCTGGGCTTCCTTGGTGGCGCAGTCGTTGAAAGTCTGCCTGCCGATGCAGGGGACACGGGTTCGTGCCCTGGTCCGGGAAGATCCCACATGCCGCGGAGCGGCTGGGCCCGTGAGCCATGGCCGCTGGGCCTGCGCGTCCGGAGCCTGTGCTCTGCAATGGGAGAGGCCACAACGGTGAGGGGCCTGCATACCGCAATAAATAAATAAATAAATAAATAAATAAATAAATAAATAAATAAGGAACCTAGTTAATCTCTTCAAGGGTTTAAAAAACAAGGCATTCTAGATATCTTCCTTGCTTTCATCCCTACATCTAATAGGTCTTGATTTCCCCTGTTGCTTATCTCTGGAACCCTTTCTCTGTATTCTGGTTTGGACCCTGTTTATCTCTTTCTTATTTGGACTTCCTGTGCCAGAATATTCGTGTGATACCTACTATTCTTCACTTTGCTTTTTTTTTTTTAAACTTAATAGGATATCATAGCACCTTTCCACGTGAACACATAGATCCTTTCATTTTATTTTTAGAGCTTGATAGTATTTCAAAGTAGGGATGTATCGTGTATAATATCAAAATAATCTTCCTTGATGCCAAATCTCATCACGTTGTTTGTGTTAAAAGTTCCCTTCTCTTCTCCTACAGTGGCGGTTCTTAGGGCAGGGAATATTCACTTCCCAAGGATGGGTAAATCTGAATCACGTGTGGGTGTTTTAAAACTCTGTCCCTAAAATTTTGATATACCTTCTTGGTTGAGGATTTCTCTTGTAATAACTGTAACCGCTTCTGATATCAGAGATGACAAAGGTTGTAAATTCCATAGTGGTCTGACCTTCTTGCCCCTTGCAATCTAATAATTTTGAATAGCTTGCCTTTTCCTTGGCTGGGAATCTTCTGTTTTCTCTTCTCTTTTACTTCTTTGCATTGATATGTGTTTTTTTTAGCCCGTTTTAATCCCCTTTACCTCTTGTCCTATTCATCCTGAAGCTTTATCCCATGATATTCCCCTCTTTTGAATTATTGCACTGCTATTAAGCTGTTTACTAAGACCACTTGTAATTTCTTTTAAACTTAACTTTTCTCTGCTAGGTTTTGCGCTACTGAAGGACAAGAGTGGTGGTATGAGCTTGATATTTTTGTATGTAGATGGTGTACATAGTAGTACACATAATATGACATGAAATATCTGATTATTTGAATGAACTTTAATGGAATAACCATAGCAATCTACTTAAGTATATTTACTTAAGTATATTTATGTTTTTGTATAAAATAGCTGAATGTTCAGTGTTGAAAGTTGGTGAATATGTATTTATTATTGGTAATAACTTGGAGTTGCAGAGAGGCTTTACTCAAGCACCTGGTAATAAGGGAAATAAGATAGGCTTTGAGAGTTAAACTTAAAAAATCTACACGGGGGGGAGCAGAGCAGAGATGCAGAGTCTCTGAAGAGGCAGAATGACTGATGGGTTTGCAAGCCTTGGCCACTACCTGATTGGCTGTGTTGATTGACTGAAGAAAGAATATGTCCATTATGGGTGGCCCGTGGATTAGTCTGCCATCCCTGTAGAAGGAAAGGCCCAAAGGTTGAAGTTGGTAGTACTCATCCCAGCATTAGCTGAAAGGTTTTTAATATAATGGTTTCTCCCTCTCTATAAAAGATGTATGTAAGGATATATAAGTGGAGAGTCCATATTTTCTTTGCAGGTGGAAGAGCAATGAAGAGATAGACTTGAGCAGACAGGTTCAAATTCTGGCTTTGTTACTTGTTATTTGTGTATCCTTGGGCAAGTTTCTCAACCTCTTGGTGCTACAGTCTATTCATCTGTAAAATGGTGATGGTAATAGTACCTGCTTCATACGACTGTGGTGAGATTTCAATGAGATGGTATATGTACATTTCCTAGAACTGTTCCTGTTATAAGAACTATGTATTAGGAGCTGTTATGCCTATGTCTCCTATCTCTTGTTCTAAAAAATCTGTACTTATTTCGGTTAGCTGACTTCCTGTATTGTCAGAATTCCCTTTCTAGCCAGCATGGCTAAAGGCCAGCTCTCTGGAGCCTTTTAAATCCTAGGGTAATGACTGCCCTCCTATGACACCTTTTGAGAGCCAGCCATTGTGTTGCCCCTGACAAGTCCACACCTCACCTCAGTAGAACTGTCTGTCCAGGTGCTTGAACTGTTCCCCTGTTTGAACATGGCTGTGTGTGTGTGTGTGTGTGTGTGTGTGTATTTTTTTGTACGTATGTCTGTATGTTTGATAGTAACTGAACTATCCAGTTCATCCTTTTCTAGTGAAAAATATGTGAGAGCATATAAAATGCATTCAGCACACAAAATATGCTTGCTTTCTTTTTTTTAAAGAAGTATTTGACATGTACTAGAGTGAACTTGAGAGTGGGGTCTAGGTTTGGGTCTTTATTTCTGTTTTTCTTTGGATTGTGTTTGCAAGGGATGTCTGAAATTAGCTCAGGTTTAAAAGCTGTGTGCGCAGCAGGAAGCGGGGGAGTAGGGCTTTCACGGAAACCCAAGAACAGGGCTTAGTTTTAAGATTATAGGAAGTGGTTTTGGTTTTAAGGCAACATAACAAAACAAACCTACGGGTTTACTCTGTACGCCATCTTTCTGTCTGGCTACCAACAGAGGTTTCTGTTTCCACATCATTTTAGCTTGCATTGTTACCTTTTCTGCTGCAGCAGGCAAGGCAGAAAGCGGGTTTCTTCAGAGATTTCTAGTTCAAACTGTTTAAGAGGCACCGAGAATCTGAAGCAGCCCATTCTTCGAAGCCAGGTGGTGAAGGTCTTAGTTTACTGATGAGCTCGAGCCTGGTGCCCACTCAAGGTCCAGGCCATTGTTACTGGTGTGGTACAGAACTGGACAGCCATGCCACCGAGGCTGGGTTCAAGGCAGCTTCTGTTGGAGAGTGATGGCGACTGCCGTGTTCAGTAGAGTATGCCCGTCTGTAGAGGCTGAGAAGATGGCTAATTTCAATCTGAATGCTCTTCCGGGGGAAGGCTGTTGTGTGATTGTAGGAGTACAGTGTTTTAGTTGCTGCCTGGTAACTGTATTTGTTTCCCAGGACTGCCATAACAAAGTACCACAAATTGGATGGCCTACATTTATAGACATTTATTATCTCACATTTCTAGAGGCTAGGAGTCTGAAATCAAGGTGTCAGCAGGGTTGGTTCCTTCTTAGGGCTATGAGAATGTGTGGTCCTTAAATCTTGATTATTTATTTAAATGTCTCTATCCAGTAATTAGCAGATTTTCTGAAGATGGTTGTCTTAGAGTATTAGTATTGTAGTAATGTAGTTATATATGGTATTTGGATGCCAGGATATAAAATATGATTAATAAAATTGGAAATGTTTACAGAATTTATGTCGGTGGGTTTCATTTAAAAAATTGATCCCTTTGGTCATTGAATACATTTTTAATAGAATTATTTTCAGTAGGAAGGTGCCTCCTACATAATGGATTGGCAACTAAGAGTTTTATGTCCAGACAAACTGATTTAAGTTAATTTTATATAAAATCTTTTTAATCTTTTGTGTTACAATGAATCTAAAGAGATGGTTATAGATTTAAAGTAAAATCACCTCTGATTAAATTATCAAACTGATTTAAGTTAGTATTATTCAAATCGTTCTGCTAAAATAAATACGCTTTCCTCATTTTAATATTAAATTTAAAATGTTGTAACCTATAGGAATTATAACAATGTTTTTTTTAGCTTTTCCTTTTGACTTTGGGTGTTTTAATTTTGAATTCTTCTATTGAAAATGTCAGTACTAGTTTAAATTTTATTTAACCTGATTTCTAAGATTTAATTATTCTGATTTGATTGTTTGAGAAATCTACCTCTTCCCACCAAAATGAATGTAAGCAGATACAAATTTTATGAATTAAGTCTTGCCATTAGAAAAAGCCCTCAATTTCTTATTCACTTAATTTATTTCAACATTTTCCTAATATACATGTTCATGGAGGAAGTTAAAGTTGGTTGCTAGGCTCTTCCCTCCCTTCCTCCCTTCTTCCCTTCTTTTCACTTTTTTTTTGGCCGTGCCTCATGGCATGCAGGATATTATTTCTCCTGGCCAGGGATCGAACCCGCGCCCCCTGCAGTGGAAGTGCTGAGTCTTAACCACTGGACCACCAGGGATGTCCTTCCCCTTTTACTTTTTTTTTTTTTTTTTTTTGCGGTACGCGGGCCTCTCACTGTTGTGGCGTCTTCCGTTGCGGAGCACAGGCTCCGGACGCGCAGGCTCAGCGGCCATGGCTCAAAGGCTCAGCGGCCATGGCTCACGGCCCAGCCGCTCCGCGGCATGTGGGAACCCTCCCAGACCGGGGCACGAACCCGTGTGCCCTGAATCGGCAGGCGGACTCTCAACCACTGCACCACCAGGGAAGCCTCCCTTTTACTTTTTATTTTGAAATATTTTAGACTTTAAGAAGAGTTACAAAAATAGTACTTTTCAGCCAACTTCTCCTAATAGTAACACCTTATATAACCCCGTAGTATAATTTCCAAAACTAAGAAATTAACATTGGTATAGTACTGTTAACTATAGTATGGTACTAATTTTATGCAGGTTTCACCAATTTTTCTCCTAATTCCCTTTTCTGTTTCAGCACCCAGCCTCGGAACCCACATTGCATTTATCGTCATGTCTCTTTAGTCTTCCCCAGTGTGTGATAGTTCTTAGGTCTTCCTTTGTCTTTCATGACCTTGAGACTTGGGAAAAGTGCTGGTCAGTTATGTTGTAGAATATCTCTCAATTTGGGCTTGTCTGAGGCTTTCTTATGATCAGGTTGAGGTTAAGCACTCTTGGGAAGGATACTACAGAGGTGATGTCCTCAGTGTATCATATCAGTAGTGCATGATATCTTATTACTGGTAAGGTGGCTGATTATTTATTTACCATTTAATTTTTAAATTCAGGTGAGATTTGCATAACTAAAATTAACCATTTTGAAGTGAACAATTCAGTGGCATTTGGTACATGAACAGTGTTGTGTAACCCAACAGCTCTATCTATCTAGTTCCAAAACATTTTCATCACCCCCCAAAAGGAAACCTGTACCCATTAATCAGTTGCTCCCAATTTCCCCCATCTCTCAGCCCCCCCCACCCCCAAACTGTCTCTACGGTTTACTAATTCTGGATATTTCATATACGTGGAATCATGCAATAAGTGTTCTTTTGTTTCTGGCTTCTTTCACTTAGTACAGTGTTTTCAATGTTCCTCCATATTTTAGCGTTTATCTAGTACTTCATTTCTTTTTATGGCTGAATAACATTTCATAGTATGTATATAACATAATTTATCCATTCGTCCGTTGATGGACATTTGGGCTGTTTCTGTCTTTTGGCTATGGTGAATAGTGCTGCTGTGAGTAAACACCCATGTACATGTTGAATTGTTGGATCATATGGTAATTCTAACAAACTTTCTGGTTCAGGTATTCTTTACTTTTTCTGGTTTTCATTTGATTGATTTTAATTTTTGTATAGAATAATAAGGTACCACAAAATTCGGAGCAAAAATATTTTTTGTGTTTTACATGTCAGAGTGAGTTATGTTTTAAAACCTGGAGGTATTTGTCATTCTGATTGAGCTGTTTTTTTTTCTGGATTTGATTGTTGACAGACTTTACCTGTTTTTCCCATTTATAATGATAACAAGATACAGTGCTAGAGTCCATGAGTTTTAATGTATTTTATGTATTATGAGGTAATGTTGTATTGCTTTGTCCGTATTTTGGACAGTTTATCTCTCAACTACAGAAAATTTACTGGTTTGAGGAAATATCTATAACAAATATCCCAAAGAACAATGTCAGGAAGCTTTTTATACTTTTGAATATATTTTTCATTTCAGATTTGAGATTTTTTATGTAGTTTTGAACCTTCCTTTGTAATGATTTATTTTCACAAGATATATGTAATGTAGTCTTGATTTTTAAAAATTGCTTTATACTTTTCCATATAGCAGATAGAGAAAGGAGGAATGATAATTCTACTAGAAACTTGATAAGATGGCAGATGAGAAAGAATAGAACAGATCTGTTAAGGCTGTTCTTTAGTCCAGTTTTCCTTAATCTTGAGTAACTGGGAAACTTGTGTGTAGTCCCTGAATATTTTCCACCAAAGAGGAGTATGAGTTGGTTCTTCAGTGGCTTAACCTGAAGACCAAAGATTTTATTTTATCTTGTTCCCAAAAGACCAGTCTTTTATGCCAAACTCTGTTGGTCCAGGAAATCTCCCTTTCCCCACTGGTAGGTAGCTCTGGCAAACCTGAGGCTTTCCGGTAGAGTCAAAGGGGCCTTGAACTTCTGGTTTGGGTGAGTTTCATTTCTAGCATTTACAGCCTTCTTGGGCTCTAAGCTCTAGAATGAAACTCATGGCCTACTCTTGATCTAACAATAGACGTCTGATGTTGACACTGATCTGTAGCCCCATGCTCTTCATTGTAGTGGGGAGGAAAATTTGGAATTTTTATAGAAAATGAGTAAATTAATGGACAGAGTATTTGAGAACAACTTGAAGCTACAGAAACTTTTTGTTTCTGATAGCAGTTCTCAAAAATCAAGTGGTACTATGAGGGCCAGACTTAGAGGTCTGGTGATGTGACTTATGGTAGGGAGATACCTCTAAAGAGGTAGCATTTATCCCCTAGATTAATGTTACTCCATTTCTAGTGTGTAGAACTAGGGGGGCAGATTTAAACTTAATACTCTTGTTCCTTGCAGTTTAAGTTTTTTTCTCTCCTCTCCCCCATGTCTAGGTCCTCTGGTAGTTAATTGTCTAATGATTTGCAGTGTCACTTGGTTGTCAAACTTCCTCAGACCATTGATGAGGTTTTAGCAGCTGGGGTGATGACAGGTAAACATGGGGCTGCACATTTGGGAACTGGGGTGTCTGTATTCCGGGATGCTTGCTGATAACAAAGCTGTATATACTTATAAACATTTTTTCTGTTTTGGGAAACTCATTCTTATTTTTTTAGAATTGGAAATGTGCTACTTTTTTCAGTGTTCAATTTTTAAATAAAAATGTTTCTGAATTTTAGAAATGTAAAGAGATTTAAATATTTAAGAATTCTTTAGGTACAGTATGGTGACTGTATAGTTAATAATACTGTATTGTGTATTTGAAAGTTGCTAAGAGAGTAGATCTAAGAAGTTCTCAGCACAAGAATAAAAACTGGTAACTGTGCTAATGGATGTTAACTAGATTTATCGTGGTCATTTTGCAGTATATACTAACACTGCTGTGTGTAAAATAAACAAGCTACAAGGATATACTGTACAACGCAGGGAATATAGCCAATATTTTATAATAACTATAAATGGAATATAATGTTTAAAAATTGTTGTATGCCTGAAACTTATATAATATTGTTCATCAACTATACCTCAATAAAAAAAATTGAAAAAAATACTAATATTGACTCATATGGTACACCTGCAAGCACTATCTTCTATGTCAGTTATATCTCAATAAAAAAAGTTAAAAAAATTCTTTTAATTCAAATGAATCAGATAACTCACTTTTACTTTTAACAATAATACTTGACGGGACTTCCCTGGTGGCGCAGTGGTTAAGAATCTGCCTGCCAATGCAGGAGACACTGGTTCGAGCCCTGGTCCGGGAAGATCCCGCATGCCGTGGAGCAACTAAGCCCGTGCGCCACAACTACTGAGCCTGCGCTCTAGAGCCCGCGAGCCACAACTACTGAAGCCTGTGTGCCTAGAGCCTGTGCTCTGCAACAACAGAAGCCACTGCAATGAGAAGCCCGCGCACTGCAACGAAGAGTAGCGGCCAAAATAAATAAATAAATAAATTTATGGGGAAGAAAAATTCTTGACTAAGGACATCTAGTTTTTGAAAAAGAGATGGTAAAAAATTCTTGATTTTTATTAACAAGGAAAATTACATGCAGCAATCCCAAGAATAGTAGTTACCCTGTTTTTTATTGTTAGCGAGTGACTGAATTGATCTGATAGAATCAGGAGTACTCTAATAAAATGAAAATTTCATATGTGAACACATTATAAAATCTGAATGCTTCTTTAGTCAGAAGGTGGGATTGCTTTGTAGAATGAAGTTTAAAAGGAATTTGATAATCAGAGATGCTGTACCTTAAGTCACTGTTATAATACATTCACCACTTTACACATTAAGCCACCAACTAAGACTTCAGAATTACATCCGTGGGTACATGCATTAAAGATGATCCCTCTGAAAAAAAGGGAATAACATTCCTTGAGCAACTTAAACCAGGTGTAAAGAGGGGAGTACTTTCATAAATACAGAGCCACTGTGTGGAAGCCCTGCTTTGAGGCCTGGGAATAAATTCAAAAGTGTGATAGATTGTTTTCCTTTTTTAAAAAATAAATTTATTTATTTTTGGCTTCCTCGGGTCTTCGTTGCTGTGCACGGGCTTTCTCTAGTTGCTGCAAGCGGTGATTTCTCTTGTTGTGGAGCACAGGCTCTAGGCACGTGGGCTTCAGTAGTTGCAGCACGTGGGGTCAGTAGTTGTGGCTCATGGGCTCTAGAGCACAGGCTCAGTAGTGGTGGCACACGGGCTTAGTTGCTCTGCGGCATGTGGGATATTCCCGGACCAGGGCTCGAACCCATGTCCCCTGCATTGGTAGGTGGGCTCAACCACTGCGCCACCGGGGAAATCCCGTGTTTTCTTTTCTTTAAAGAAATCCATTTGGCTTGTCTAGAGTATTCTTTCTCCCCCATCCCCTCCTCTCTCACTTCCTTGTGAATTTTTCCTTATGAGTAGGAAAGAAGTAAAAATCGTTTTTATCCATTTGAAATTATTGCTTTATTATATTTATTACTTTAAAAAAGTGTGTTAAACTGATAAATAAAAAATGTCTTATTTAATCATATGCCTGCCTGTATGCATATATCCATCATAATCACCAGAATCCAGCCATTTCTACTACCTCCACCCCATTCCAAGCATCATTATCTCTCACGTGGACTCTGCAGAAGCCTGTTAGCTGATGTCTTACACTGTCCTCCCTCACCAACAAGTTCATTCTCTACATAGCACCAAAGTGATTTTTGGTGTTGCGTGTCAGAGCAGGCTACCCCAAAATTCCACTTGTTTATTCATTGATTTCTAAGCTCTTACGATTAGCTTCAAGGCTATACTTCACTTGATTTCCCTAAAACCTCATCTCTTGCTTTCCCCGACTGCAGTCACAGTGGCCTCAGCGATGTTCTTTCAGCTTTGTGCGTCCCCATTTCAGGGTCTTTGCACTCGCTGTTCCCTTTGTCTGGAAAGCCTTCCCTTAGATAAACACAGGGCTCTTTTCCTCGGTTTCTTCATATATCACCTCGTCAGGGAGGTCTTCTCTGATCACCTTATATAAAATCATGACCTTGTTCCTTTCTCTATACCCAGCCTCCCATATTCCTTTTACCCTGCTTTACTTTTTTCTGAGACTCATATTATCTGAGGTAGTATGTGTTTATTTTTGTTTTGTTTTGATTATTATCACCCTCTTAAAAATGGAAATGTCATCAGGGCAGGAGCTCTGCTTTATTTTCTGTGGGAGGTCTAGCTCTTGGAACTATGCTTTACCCATGGTAGGCACTCACTGTGTTGTTTATCTGTTGAGTGAGTGAGCGAGTGAATGAATGAATGATTAAATAAGGGGAAGAGAGTTCTAGGCAGATGTGAAAAGCATTGGTATGTGTAAGGAACTGAAAGTACTTCCCTCTGCATCTGAGATGGGCATGCTAAGTGGTGATCTCTTTCTCTTTGTTCTCAGAGGCCTCTGCAAGTAGTTTTTGTCATCAAGGCTAAAGAAGTTAGACGTGGACTTTGTCCTGAGGCATCATGGATGCCACTAGTTGTGCGATCCACACTGACACACTGAAAGTGTGATCAGATTAGCGTTTTAGGAAGCCTGGTTGCTAATGATGAGTAAATTAGAGAGGAACAAGACTGTAGGCCTGGTGCCAATTCAGTGGACAGTAGTCCAGGGGCATGATGATGGTGACCTGAACTAGACTAGTGATACAGAGGTGGGAAGATGCACAAATTGAAGAGATATGCAGTATTTAGGAAGCAGGCCTCAGTAACTGATTAGATGTGGAGCAAGAATGATGCGTAAGAATCTGCACGGCCAGCTAGGTGGGTGGGATGCTGCCCTGAGATAAGGTGCAGGTTTGGAGGTACAGGGTTATGGATATTTGAGTCCAGATACTACTTGGGGAGTTACGTTAGTTTCCTAGGGCTGCAGTAACAAAGTACCTAAAACTGGGTGGATTAAAACAGCAGAGATTTATTGTCCCAGTTCTAGAGGCTGGAAGTCCAAAATCAAGGTGTGGGCAGGGCCATGTTCCCTCTGACTGCTCTAGGGGAGAATTCTTTCCTGGCTTTTCTAGCTTTTGGTGTTTGCCGGTAGTCCTTGACTTTCCTTTGCTTGTGGACCGCCATCTCTCCCCTGGGTGTCTCCACGTGGTCTTCCCTCTGTGAGTGTCTCTCCATGTCCAGATTTCCCCTTTCTATAAAGATACAAGTCATGTTGGATTAGGGCCACCCTAATGACCTCATTTTAACTTGATTACCTCTGTAAACACCCTATTTCCAGAAAGTCACATTCTGTGCCACTAGGTGTTAGGACTTCAATGTATCTTTCATTGATGAATGGTAGAATTTTACCAAAAGTTAATAGGGTTTGATGAATTGAATTAATATATGGTAGGAGGTGAGGAAGGAGAAAGCAAAGGTAAATCTTGAGTTTTCATGCTTAACTGAGAGAATTCTGGTGCCGTTGGAAAGAATAGGGGGAAAGAGAAGCACAGTTTCCAGACAAGAAGAGGGGAGAGGGAAGTGAGTTTTGTTGTGAGCCTGCCGAATTTGACATGTAGGTGATAGTCGCATTGCATCCTGATCTAGTCAGAATTCAGGGAGGAGATCTGCATCTAGATAATAGGTTTACTATGGGAATGTCTGGGTTCTCTCAGGGAGAGAGGCTGGTGAAGGTAGAGCTAGGTCTAAAAAGGAAGCTAAAGAGAGATGGTTACTTTGTTGAAATGGATACCTTCATCCATTATAGGAAAAAGAAGTCTCATGAGAAGATCTATCCCTTTACTCTAAATGTCAGTTCTAGTAACGTCTACATAGTGGATTTAGTAGCCGTAGTGGTCCCTGCATGAACAGAAGTAGAGCTACCAGTTCCTGACAGCTGCGAGTCAGCCTCTGGGCATCTTGCTAAATTTTCAAATATAATTATACAGTAGACTTCCTTTAACAAATTCTGTGTTCCCAGCTATAATTATAACTGCTTTTCCTGCCTATCGCCTGTTCTTTGTCTTACTACTCTCCTCCTCACCTCCCCCTGCTGGTTAGAATTATCCTCTGGTCCTTTGGGATCTGAGAAAATAGGAAGCTTTTACTGCAGTTTTCTTTCCTAAGCATAGACTTACCAGGGCACACCAAATTCCTTCTCTCCATTCTAGTCTAAAATACATTTCCAGTTATAAGACATAGTGTTTTAAAGTACAAGCTAGCAATATTCTATATAAAAGTAATTTTTGTTTTCAAAGAATATGAAGATACAAATGAGGTACATTGTAAACTCTCTCTGCAACTGCCGGAAAATGACCATCACAACTTACCCAGTGCTCCATGTCATAGCTAAGAAGACACTTAAGTAACATCTTGTTCACCGCCATGCTTTAGACCAAGAGTTGTTGTTGTTGAATAAATTAAGGTTTGTAACCAAAAGTGAAGTCATTTTAAATCCTACAACCATAATCCTGCAAGGGTTTCCAGGACTCATCATGACAGTAATTGGTAAAACCAGAAATATGAGTGGGATTTCCTGTTTTCTCATCTGTTTTTATCACCCAAATATCCATTGTGAAAATAAATCACTTTAAACTATGATCTGTTGTCCTTTACAAATACATTGTAGTTTTCTGGTGATAAACTTCAAGGATATATTTCCATGTCATTTAGATTATATTCTAAGTCATTTTAATGTCTTTCTTAAGAAATAACTGAAATGTATAGATTTCTGAATGTGCAGAAGAAGAGATATGCTTGAACTTTCAGCTTGCAGTGGATACGTAGTCCAGAAGGAATTATGGGCCTGTGTCAACTATACATTGTTATATGTACTTTTCGTCACTAACTTATTCACTAAAAATACTTAGGAGTATTTGTTTTGTGTCAGGCAGTGTGCTAGTTGCCAGTTTACTGAGGTTTTAGTTCGAAAAACTAGATTAAAAAGTTATGCTTATGATGGTTGAGATATTCATGGGAATAAACAGTAGTGTATTCAGTTGCCTATTAAAATAATTCTGTGTATTCTGGATAGCTTTAAATATTATACATAGGACTTCTCTTATACAGTAATTGGTTGACACTTTTTGACCTCAGTGTAAGACTGCAGTATTTAATGAATAAACAAGGAGAATAAAGTTTTGATAAATAAGGCATCTTTTTGAAACTTATAAGCTTGAAGCCTTTTAGCATGAAATTGACAGGTGTTCCTTTCCTGAAAGAGTAAGTGAATAACGTTATGTTTTCATGCTTACAGGTCCTCATCCTGTCATAGGAATAATAACCTTGAAAAGCAGAGCTTTGGAATTCACTGTTCTGAGAGATGTCTCCTTATCAGTATGATTTTATGCTCACGTGGGGAGGCTTCAGGCTGAGGAATGAGATTAGATTTGCAGGGGAAGAATATTTGCTGTCCTCGTTGCATTGGTTTCTAAGGAATGCTTACCCCTTAGCCTCAAATGTGCTGTGGTATTAGCTACTTCAAAATAGATTACTCAAGACTCTTTATTTGGAAAACCTTCAGTATGCATCGTGATGCATTACTTGCGATAAAAAAATGAGGCTACAATTATATGAAACAAAACACTACAGCTGCTGACAGATGTCATTAACAGCTTTCTCAAACACGGGTCCTTCAAAAGGACCTGCTACACATCTGATGTGGTGCGTTAGGGTCATTAACTCAAGATGGGCTACCGTTGTCCAGTACATTTGTTGTTGTTGGTTGTTTTTTTGGCTTTAGCCTTTTGATAATTTATTGGGACCTTGGTGTTTGATATAGTCTAAAAACTATTCTTCTGAATTACAATTAATAAATGTAGAGGGAATGAGGGAAAGAGTTAATCACCGTGGTAAACACCACAGTAAGAGTCGTTGTAGGCAAGATCCATTCATGGATGCCAAAAACAGGGGGAGGGCTTCCCTGGTGGCGCAGTGGTTGAGAGTCCGCCTGCCGATGCAGGGGACACGGGTTCGTGCCCCGGTCCGGAAAGATCCCACATACCGCGGAGCGGCTGGGCCCATGAGCCATGGCCGCTGGGCCTGCGCGTCCGGAGCCTGTGCTCCGCAACAGGAGAGGCCACAACAGTGAGAGGCCCGCGTACAGCAAAACAAAACAAAACAAAAACAAAAACGGGGAAAGTTTGAGGGGAAACAGAATGTTTCCACAGTTTAAAAGTATCTCTCCAAGATGTTTAATAATTACAAAGAGAAACATAGTAACTTTACAGAGGCGAAAGCTGGCAGTGTTGAACCAATGTTAATTTTATGTTTTGATAACTGTGCTGTAATTATTACATACGATGTTAATATTAGAGGAACCCAGGTGAACAGTACATGGGAACTCTGTACTATTTTTGCAACTTTTCTATATGCATAAAATTATTTCAAAGAGGTTTTTAAAAGCCCATTCTTCTGGAAATCTGATATAGTGCTCTCACGCTTATCCTTTGAGACCGTAAAAGGTGCTCCTTTATTGTAATGAAGTGTCTTTGATTTCAGAAATAATTATCTTGGACGTAGTTCAGGGTAGACATCTATTAGAACACGTTTTGCCCAGTATCCTGTTGCTGACTATCATTTGTTATCACGTTTCTCCGAATCATCTTTTAATAACAATTGTAGAAATACCCAAGTTGGGTAAGTTGTTTAGAGATGTTAACTGATCTCTGCTGTAGTCAGTGAACTACTATATGGAAGATTTTGAAGGTCAGAAATAGATGACATCTAAAAGCGACACCAAAAGTGAATAAATAGGAGGTATCTGGGGTTGTGTGCCATCACGATTTTACACACATGTACAAAAATGTGGCCACGTTTCCAAGATGTAAAATACGTTATACAGTGTTCCAAATGTTTGTCCTTTTTCATACAAACTGTACTTTAAATGTGTTTCAGTTATGAGAGAAGAAATCTCTGGGAAGTGGGCCACGGAATGAACTTTCTGTTCAAGTTTGTAAATATTACAATAGCAGGTCACTTGTCCATTTGAAATTAGAGCCACATAATAGACTTTCTCAATAAAAATCTATACTGCCACTGTCTGTGTATGGAAAACCATTAGTTGTAGTTGCACAGGGGAGGCTTATGCCTGCTGTTGCAAATAGCACTGACAAACTAAACTTACTGAGGTCAATGGCTCTGTTACTTTGGAAGAAAAATTTCCATCTAGAATAGTGCCTGATGATAAATTAATATTGACTGAGTGAATGAATGAACACTGAAGACTGTAAGAGGTGGATGTCCATATTAAATGTAAAATTCAAATGTCTACAGTAATGCAACTCTAGTGTTGAACGCTCAGAATCCAAGCCATCAAAGTGGCAGTTTTCTTGAGAATTAACTCCTTTCTACAAATCTACGCTTGCTGTAAAGGGCATCTCAAATTTCATGTTTGGCAATTTAACGATACTATGAATATTTCCGTACCGGGGTTGGTTTCCTTGTGTTTCAGCAGCAGGCTGGATTCTGGTGATGGCAGGGCATACCTAGCCCCCAGAAGGTTCCTTAGAGAGTTGACAATTGTGTTTTTCCCATGAAGTTGAGGTTAGGGGAATAGAGAGAGTGAATGAAGCATTCTCCTGTTTCAGTAAACCTTGGCAATCTTGTTAAAATTATTCTAACCAGAAAATATTTCCAAAATACAGTTATTAGTATTATTTACATCGTAAAGATTATTTAATGGCATAGCCAATTTGTGTCATTAGGCAGTTTAAGACATACTCTTTAGAGTAATACATAGAGTATATCTATTGGAATATACATACTGAAATGAATATCTTCTGCTTTGTTAAAAAGTTGTTGATTTTACATTGTTATAATTATTTGATTTTGCAGACCTCATTACCCCTCTTTGACAGGAGGGTGTACTTTAAAAATGTCATGTTTTAGGGCTTCCCTGGTGGCGCAGTGGTTGAGAGTCCGCCTGCTGATGCAGGGGACACGGGTTCGTGCCCCGGTCTGGGAAGATCCCACATGCCGCGGAGCGGCTGGGCCCATGAGCCATGGCTGCTGAGCTTGCGCGTCAGAGCCTGTGCTCCGCAATGGGAGAGGCCACAACAGTGAGAGGCCCGTGTACCGCAAAAAAAAAAAAAAAAAAAGTCATGTTTTTACTGGTTTAATAAGTGATTCCTTTTCTCCCCATCATGGCATATTATGTTCATCCTAGTCATTGCATCTTTTCAGTCATTTATAAAAGGTAATGAGTCTCTTAAAAAGTAGATTTGGTTCGCCTACTTGGAACCCTTTGGAGAAGTAACCATGTGCAGTTGGCTGGGGGAAGCAGGGAAGGTTAATTTTTCTGCCTTTAAGTACTACAGAATGTCCACAGGAAACTGAAATCGCTTAGTCTCATTTAATGTGCAGTTTTTATAGTGTCTAAAGTAATCATTAATACTAGGTAGAAGAAAGTATTTGTAATTTTATCTTCTATGAGGAACTTAGGTTTTATATTAAAAATATGTGGTTCTAATGTTATATGATACAAACATTCATTTTGGTTTAAAACTTAGGGCAGATTGGAAAGTTGGTGGGGGGTTTGGTCCTAGCTCCGCCAGATACCGTCTCTGTGATCTTGAACAAGTCAGTTTGTCTTTCTGAATCTCTTTTTTTTTCCTCATCTGTAAAATACTGAAGTTAAGAATAACTCTGTCCACTGTGTGGTTTGTGAGGGTTACTTCAACTAAACATGATAATGTATCTGTGATAACACCCAGCACCAGGGTAGGTTGCCCAGCTCCACTTCAGGTCTGTGAACAGCGCCTCCTGGAGGCGAGCCGAGCACCATGCCTGGAGTACAGTGGCCAGGCTCAGTGGGCTCTGGTTTTCTGATGAAAAGATGCCTGTGGAAGGGTGTTGTGAGCTGAAGTACTGGAAAAACAGAAATCTTAAAAATACTTAAATGTTAAAACATGATCAACCAAATAGATGCAGAATAGATATCACAAACCCCAAATCTGTACAAACTAACTCATTGAGGTCTTACTTAATAATTAATACTACCTGATTTTGAACCAATAAAAAAAGTAATACCATGTAATACTATTTGCAAGCAATGGATTTTGGGCTATTTCAGATCGTTTCTTTTTATTCTTTTTTTGCGGGGGAAAAAGTCATTAGTCTGCATTTATAATCAGGACTAGCTTCCTGTAACATTATTTATTTTAACTTTTTATTTATAGATTTTGAAATTGACAATTCTAAATACAGCAATAGTAAGGCACTGCATTTTTGCAGGAAACAAAAAGCACAATTAACATAAAGTCAGAGCCAGCCACAAATAAAATATTCCAGCAAACTGTGTAAGGGGAAAAAAATGCTCTGGGAAGCAGATGCCAAGAAATGTTGCAAAGGTGGCCTTATTACACTGGAAAGAAAAGAATACAGAAGGACTAGTAGTTATAGGAGGAGGAGGAAGGTGGGGAGTGAAGCATGGTGAGTGAGTGCTGCCTGCGTGGCAGGCACTGGTAGTTCTGGGCACCTCATGCAGATCCTCGCATCTGACCCTCCCAGCTACTTTATAAGTTAGGTCCCCACTTTACAGATGAAGTAGCCGAGGCACAGAGAATGTGAAGTCATTTTTCCTAAAACATTATATCCAGGATACAAACTCAGGCTTTTTGGCTCTGGAAGTCATGCTCTTACCTACTCTGTGTCCTGCATTGCTACCGTCTACTTACAATGCAGATGACGCTAAGAATGTAGTTTGTATATATTTTGTGAAGAATTTTTAAATGGTATCATGGGGTTCTCTCTGAGGTATTGATTTGGCCCCTTAGAAAAGTAATTGGTTCATTGATGGTATCGGGATCCCTGGTATCCTCAGAAATAATAACCCCCTCAAGAATACCTTAGTGGTAAGACCTTAACTGTCTTTCTAGATGCTTTTTTTTTTTTAACATTCCCTCCATGTATGCATAAAGTGTATTATTACATATGATAATTTCATTTACATCTAACTTTTAATAATTATCAACATAAGTAAATAGATGAAAGGAACGCATAGGGATGGTAAAGTGTAGGATTATATCACCAATGTTTTAGGCAGGGATTGTTTATGAAGTTTTGTACTTCCTGGCAGACTGCTGTGCCTAATGAGAGTATTTTATTTCTTTAATAGAATCTCATGTAGTGGGGGCTTACTGTCTAATTGATTGCATTATTCTAGGTATAGAAATAATGAAACTCACGTAGTTCTTTCTTTGTGAAAATATTTTATTTCAAATATTTCCTTTCTGTTTGACAAAAGAGCATTGGATTTTCGCTTTAAAGAAAAAATTGTGATTTTTTTGGTTTTATTTTTTAGCCTGGACTGTGGCAGAATCAAATGACCAATAGTTTCTGATGACTAACACCTGTTCTTTTTTTTTAACTGCAAAATTCTTAAAAAGGTATGGTGACTAAATTATCTTATTCTTAGGCATTATGTTTTCCTTCTTTTTGTCTTCTAACTTTTATAGTGCTCTTTTTTATTGCATTATCATTCTCAGCCCTAGGACCTAACTTCTAACATTAGCCAAATTCTAAAAGAGGTCCACTTTTAAGAGAAAATTTTGGTTGGAAGATTTTAGCCAGATCTGAGATTCCCTATCATAGTTAAAAAATCTTTGAAGCAACTTTTATTGTTAGTTACCTTAATTCAGATTGCTAATACTGGATTATTTTTCTCTTCAATTGATTATTTAAAAAAGATAGATAATCTTACATTATCTACCTTAACTGCACCAAATGGCACCTGATTTAATAAGAAAGTTCTAACTGTATAAAGTACAAAAGTCAGAAGATATACTGTGGAAGTGTAGAGTTTGGCATTTGTTGTTATTGTAGTGGGCTCAGCCTTCTTCCTCACCCCCATACACGTATTTCCTATATTGTATACCTCACCGTGGTCAAGAAGAAGGCCAGCTGTGTAACTTTGCTCTCAGCAGAGTGTACAATTGGCTAAAGCTGCGATGGCAAATATGTAGCTTACATGCATCCCCTTTCCTGTGCTTATTGTACACATCCGCTCATGGCATACTTTCTTGCTTAGCCAAAGATAGTTTCGTAATGTTCTCTATTTTAGGGAGCCGTTACTGGTCAACCAGAGTTTCCATGTGAGGAAACCTATCTGCTGTTGCTGGAATAGAGTTTGGGATGAGTACTAAAAGTTCTACATCTTCTCCCTTCATGCCTAGGATTTGATGTAGCCCAACATTAAGAGATCTTACTTACCGTCTTAGATTGGTAAGTGTGTTAGCAGTTGAGTAACCTTCTAAGTGTACTTAAACACACTTGAATTTAGCACAGCAAAATTGATCCCCTCCCCCCAAAACACCCTTTTTATGAAATATTCTGTTAGGAAACCTTCTTTAGATACCACTGCAGTTCATTTGTGGACAGCTCTTCTATAAATTTACACTCAAAAAGTTGTCCTTGGTTAGGGATGGGGAATGGGCTGTGTCTTGTGATCTAACTCCAATTCATTGATAAGATTGATATATTAGGTTTTCCCAGAGAAATATATATAATTAATAAGGTAGGGGTGTGTGTGTGTGTGTGTGTGTGTGTGTGTGCGCGCGCGCTTGTGTGTACAGAAAAAGAGAGAGAGGGAGATTTTAAGGAATTGACTCACATGAATGTGGAGGCTGACAAGCCCAAAATCTGCAGGTTAGGCCAACAGGCAAGAGCTGATGTTGCATTTTAAGTCCAAAGGCAGTCTGTCGGTAGAATTTCCTCTTCTTCAGGGGAGATCAGGCTTTTTAAAATTAAGGCATACAACCAGTTTGGTGAGGCCCACCCACCTTAAGCCCAGTAATCCCTTTTACTCAGTCTATTGATTTAAACGTTAATCTCATCTAAAAAAATACCTTCACAGAAACATCTAGAATAATGTTTAACTAAATATCTGGGTACTGTGGCCTAGCCAAGTTGACACATAAAATTAACCATCACAGTTGAGAAAGACTGACTGATTCAGTGATTACTGAATACCTAATATGAGACAGCCTCTATGCTTGATATTGGAGGACCTCAGCAGATTTAAAAAGAGAAAAATTTAGTCGACAGTTTTTTTTCTTGTCAACTAATCTTAGAATAGAAATTAGTCATGCTTATACTAAGTACAAAAAAGGAAGCTATTTCTTAAAAAATATGTAATGGGGGAGATACATTCAATGTCCAATAATTTTATATTTAATTTTAAATTAAATTTAGTGAGAACTACATTGAATTTAAAAATTTATATTCAGTTTTAGAATGACTTTATTCTTAGTAGATTATTCTAGAAATAGTCTTTCAAGCATAACAAAATGCAAATCTCTTTAGGAGTAACTTATGTTGAAAGAGAAAATGCTGTTTCATCCAGACCCCTGGCTCCGTTTTCTCAGTGATACAGCGCATTGTTTTTTTGGTTTTGTTTGGTTTTGTTATTTGTTTTTCATCTTAAAGGAGAGTCTAAGTTTCAGCCTAAGTAGAACACTTTACCTCTTCTATTGAAGCGTATTATCTGGCCTCCTCTGCCTAAATTAGAGTGGGTTGTTTTTAACATGCTCAGGAAAGGGACTTTTCAGAAAGGCAAGTCAAACCTTTTCTATTTTATTTGGTTGTGAATTGTTATCAGAAATGGTGAAAAATTTTATTAGGAAAAAAAGTAAAGATGTGATATAATACAGAATGAAAGAAACTAGTAGGTGTTAATACTTGGAATGAAGTTTTAGTTGTGGGTATTTGATGACTATTTGCAACTTCTTGCGGGGCTTAATTCTTTTCTGGAAATGAATTAAGACAACTAAAAATGATTTGGATTAGCATTTTCCACTGTTAAGGTAAAGGTATGAATTCTGTATTGGATAAAATGATTCTGGGGCTTCCTTGGTGGAACAGTGGTTAAGAATCCGCTTGCCAATGCAGGGGACATGGGTTCGAGCCCTGGTCCGGGAAGATCCCACATGCCGTGGAACAGCTAAGCTCATGCGCCACAACTACTGAGCCTGCGCTCTAGAGCCTGCGCGCCACAGCTACTGAAGCTCATGCGCCTAGAGCCTGTGCTCCACAACAAGAGAAGCGACCACAATGAGAAGCCCGTGCACCGGAATGAAAGTAGCCTACGCTCTCTGCAACTAGAGAAAAGCCCGTGTGCAGCAATGAAGACCCGACGCAGCCAAAAATAAAATGAATAAATTAAAAAAAAAGATTCTGTTCAGAAACACATACTAGTGAGTTAGTTGTGCAAGTGGGTGCTACTTCTGAGCAGAGTGATCATAAGCCTGGTTTGCTTGAGACAGTCCTTTGAATGCCTGCTATCCTGCCTTAATTCTTTTTAGCACCTGTGTATTTGTTTGTTATTGTTCCCAGGAAAATTATTGCAAATTTATTAGTTTAAGACAACACAAATTTTTAATTATATAACTGTATAGTTCAGAAGTCCAATATAGGTCTCCCCAGGCTAAAATCAAGGTGTCAGAGAATGTTTCCTGTTCTTTCAGTTTGTTGGCAAAATTCAATTCCTTGTGGTTGTAGGACCTAGGTCTCCAATTTCCTTGTTGCCGATACACCTTGAGCCCTTTCCAGCTTCTTTGGGAGCTGCATTTTGGCTCATGGCCCCCTTCCTCCAGTTTCAAAGCCAGCAACAGCAGTTTGAATCCTTCTCATTTGCACCGCTCTGACCCTTTTTCTCTCATAGCATCTTTCCTTCTGACTCATGTGATTAGATTCAGCTCAACAGGATAATCTAGGATAATCCCTCCAGCTCAAGGTTCATAACCGTAATCACATCTTCAAAGGCCCTTTTGCCTTGTAAGTTAACATATTCACAGGTTCTAGGCATTAAGACATGGGCCTCTTTGGGGGAGTTGGTGAATTATTCTGCCTCTGACACACCTTTTCACTCTTAGGAATGTCCTAGTTTGGCTGCTAAATTATATGGTCATCCAATTTGAGTAGCTAGTTGAATTATTTAAAACACGAATAAAAACCAAAGCTCAGCTTTCTTCCTCCCTCTCTTTTAAATTTATGTTTCAGTTCTTTCCTTTTCTGTTCCCTCTCCTGCATCCCTTTGACACCTTTGCAAAGGTTCTGAATCGTTTTCCTGGCTGACTTGTCAGAAGTCAGCAAGGAGGAAGTGTATGTCATTTCTTTTTTGCCCATTAGTTATGGATAAAGGAGCCACATGTTTTATGGTGTGATGGCTTCCATCATTCTTTTAGTCTTTTGCCTTTGAAGCCTGCCATTCTCATGTACCTCAGTGTTCAGTGACAGTGTAACCGGTGAATCCTGAGGTTGTAGCGTCTCAATCTGAGCTGCTACTTGTGCTTGACGCTGTCCTTAGACTGTTGCATGGGGAGCGGAGGAATTAAGACAGGCTTTTTCTTCCCCCTCTACCTTTAGACTTTATTTTATACCAGAGAGGTCACTGGGCATTGCATTCATTTAAATAGCTGCTGATTTTTTTTCAGAGGGGGTGGTTTTATACTCTAGAAACAATTTTACGAGTACAGCTGCCTTTTAAAATAAAGTAAGTACTTGAATGTTTTTGTTTCACATTTTTGCAAATTTTAATTTATTCAATTACACTACATTAATTGAAGAAAACAATTGTGTATTTTATGTGTGTCTGAAGACCAAATTGCCATTTATGTCTATTCTTCAACTTAAATTTGTAATCTGGAATTTTTCCCAAAGCACAAAATACAATTTTGTATTTAGATAGATTAATTTGTTCCTTGGACAGTCTAAAAAAAAGACCAATTTATGATTTTTAACCCTGTATCTTTATAAGCTAAGTAGATATTGGATACATGCTAATTTATAGATACTTGAGTCCTTAATTTAGTAGAGAATCCATCAGAGTTTAGATTCAGTTAAGTAACACCTAAGATACAAAACCTGTGCTACATATCTCTAAAGTTAATTTTTTTCTTTTCAGTTTACAATGCCAGTTTTACACTCCATTTGCTGTCAGTGGAAATGTAGGTGGCAGACACAGCACATGTTTATCATCACCGAGTTCACTATATCATACAGGAAAAGTACATTAATATGCCGTACAGAAAGCCTAACACACATAAACAACCACTTAGCATTTTTAAGAACATATCTGACTTATTGATTAGCTTAAATATCTTTCAGTCGAGCATGACACCCACGTGGAGTGCATGCATTCACGTACTTATCTCAGAGCAAGTACTGCTTGGACTGATGAATGAGCGTGTCTCTTCTGTATGTATCATGATGAAGATCAAACCTTAGAAAGCTTTTCCCTACCCGTTGGAATCCCTAAAGCTTGTCACAAATTATTCTCCGGGTTCTTGAGGTAAAGCGCACTCTGGAAGACAACTTTAAAAAACCCTATTATACATCTACGTTTATGTTTGGTGTTCTGAGCCTCTTTTCCTGAAGTCTGCACTGCTGTTCTGGGTTCCAGGCCCAGTGGTGGATGCAGTGGGGGATGGGATGCGTCTTAATTTCTGTTTTTCATGAACTCTTATGTTCTTCTATAAAATCTACCCTGTAAATTAGCTTCAAAATGTGTGTGTATATTTTAAAAATATGTACAATACCTGTTAGGTTTTTTTTCTCATTGGAATACTTCATCGAAATTAGGAAATATCAAAATATAATACCTAGTTTACATAGATAACTGCCCTAAACCTCAGAGAACGAAATAAAGAAATAATATAGATGTGAAAAAATGGGGGGGGGGCGAGAAATGCAATTTATATAAGGGATAAAGAACAGATGAGTATATTTTTGCTTTTGACTTTTATGGGAATTTATGTGCATTCTAGAATTGGGACATTTTAAAAGAAAAATGTCCTAGCCTTTTCTTTTAGCAAAACAATACAGTAGGAAGTAATGTATTTAAAAGTTTTATGGTTTCCTCAGGTATTTAGTTTATATTCTAATATTTTCTCTCTCTAAAACAAAAAGAAAAACAGAATATTTACAAATTATGGTTTCTTGTGTACTTTCTAAAACCCTGCTTGGGTGAGGTTTTGTGAGCTCTCTCTCTGTGGACACTGTGTCCTTCTTCCTCTAGTCATTCCTTCTGGGCTGAACTGTCTAATGAGGCCAGTCAATCCATTTCACTTTATTTTAGTTAATTTCCACAGGTATATTTATAGAATTTGTTAAATTGTGCGGTATAATCTTCAGTCTCTGTTCTTTACTCCTCCTTTCCCTTCCTTTTCCATATTTGCGCTGTTACACCTTCATAGGGCACTCTAAAATCTGTAGTTTGGGATTGACATGTACTCGCTGCTCTATTTAAAATGGATAACCAACAAGGACCTACTGTATAGCACAGGAGACTCTGCTCAATATTATGTAACAACCTAAATGGGAAAAGAATTTGAAAAAGAATAGATTCATGTATATTTATAACTGAATCACTTTGCTGTACACCTGAAACTAACGCAACATTGTTAATCACCTATACTCCAATATAAAATAAAAAGTTAAAAAAAAAGAAAGTAAAATCTGTAGCTCTGCATTTGACCACATTCTCAGGTTTCCATCTCTCCGTTTCCTACTGTTTTGAATACTTTGCTTCCCAATACGGTGAATGTTTGGGAGAACTGAAAGCATCATTTTGCCCCTGACCATTTTTTTTTTTTTCCCAGAAAAGTTAAGCCGTTCTTAGCTTCCCTCCCATTATCCTTTAGGGTCTTTATCTTGGACCTACGAATTCATTGTCTCCATCTCCCTTACCCATCATATCTAACTAGTTTATAGTCTTAGTAGTTTTTGCTCCTGTCAGTTCCTTACCGTTCTCAAAAGCCAGCCTCATCCACTCCTTTACAGCCGTTTTCCTAGAGTACTACAGAAGTTTTTGCTCTCCTCAGATCTGAAGTATTTGATATCCTTTCTATCCTCAAATCCATTCCATACCTTGTCAGATTAATCTTCCTAGAACATTGCTTTTACTCTGTTATTCTTCTGCTTAGGAACCTTTAATGGCCCCACTTTGTTTGTAGATTGAAATTTGGAATCTCTATCCTGATTTTGTTAGGGATTTCATATATTTTTTAATTGAAGTATAGTTGGTTTATAGTGTCATGTTAGTTTCAGGTGTACAGCATAGTGATTCAGTTTACATATATGCTTATATGTTTGTATATATTTTTTTCAGATTATTTTCCCTAATAGGTTACTACAAAATATTGAGTCTAGCCTGATTTTCAAGGTTCTTTTGTAAAGTTGTCCTAGTTTACTGTTTAGCCTTATCTTCCACTAGTGAGTAGCAAAAGCTCTCCCATTTCTGTCAAGATGGTCCCAACGTACTGAGAACTTTCCTACTTCTGCATATCCTTCCTCATTTCACAGTACTTTCGATCTTTTTGCCCTATGACGTCCTTCGTATTTTCTTCTTAACATGCTCATCTAAAGCTTGTGTACTTTTTTCCTAACTTGGAGCTCATGTCCTGTACTCTTCGTGAAATCTTTCTGAACAATATGGTCTACTGTAATCTCACCCTCTTCTGAACTCCTGTTTTGATTTTTGCCTCTCACAAGGCACTTTGTGTTTAGTGTTTTGCACTAGTACTTGTTTGTAGTTGGGTCTAGATTCTGTATTGTTAACTAGATTTTAAGTGTCAAGAGATCAGGGACCATGTTATATTTCTTTAGATCTCGCTTATGGACTAAGTCTCATGCATTACAAATCTCAGATGATACATTGATATTTGCTCACTCATTATTTCCATAAATATTAATTGATTACCTATACCCAGGCACTATTGATTATGAGTTAAACAAAAGAAGTAAGGACCCTATATTCATGAACTTTACATTCTAGAAGGGAGAGATAAATATTCTCCAGCGAATTTAACAGTGTCTGTTTAATCACAGTTGGGGAATGTGGTTTACTACTTTTTTGACAAGGGAAAAACCCAAGAATTGCTTTCTTTTTTTCTCTGCTGTTATTGGTATGTATAATTTTTAAAAATAAATTTTGATAGAGTAAATTACTCTTGAAATCGTAGGTTTTCAAATGGTAAAACAATTGTTTTCTTCTAAATGTACATAATACTGATATGCTCTAAGTCTAAATTCAGTAGACAAAATAATGGAAAGAATGATTCGTATATTTTTGACATTTAAACAATTATAGTAAATTTGTATATCATTTATATGATAGGTAACCTGATGTGAAATAATTAAAAGGTAGTGAAAATATTTTTAAAAGGAAGATTCCCTAAACTCAAATCTATGAAAAGTTTTTATTTAATATGCTAAAGCTCTCTTTTATAGAAGAATAAGATTAGACTAAAATTAAGTACATTATTAGATACATGATTATTTTAGCTTTAAGTGTTTCTTCCAATGGCTTGAACAACATCATTTGTTTCATAGGTATGGTTTTGTGAGATTGTAATAACCACGGAAAGTTAATGTTGAGAGAATGGCAAAGTATGCTGTGCAACAAAAAATTATTGTATTTGCAAATGTAAAATCATAATTTACATAAATGTTATAGTTAGGCACATTATGAATGTAAATATGCGTTCTCTGTTCTCAGTCCTGTAATGTCATTCTTTGTCCAGTGGGAGATGAAGAGTGATGTTGAGACTGCTGTTTAACCTATTATAACAGCTTTAAAAAAATTAAATAGCGTTGATGTAAATATGAGGAGGGGAAAGAGTATTTATCTCCATTAAGTGACATTAAAAAGCCGTGATAAGAGTAACAGGCGGTGGGTGTGCATTAAGCGGTGGAATCCCTAAATGCAGATGCTAATTATAAGCACAAGGACAGTTGCCTCCCACATATGTAACTGCTGTATATTTTCTTTAGTTAGAGTATAATTCAGGCTTTTTGAAGTGCTGAATATGGCTTTTATTTTTTCACTTCCCCTTAGCATATATATTAAAAAAACCCAATAAAAGCACTTTTGCTGGACTGTGATTTTGATGGATATAGGTGGAATATTAAACCAAATGCTATAAAGATAATTCACATGATTTGCTCTTGGATGGTGTTCATTGAGTGCCTTACTTGCTTCCCACTATTGAAAAACAAATGTTTAGCAGTAAGGTTAAAATTATTTAAACATATTTGAGCACAGTTTACTTTGCTGTTGTATACCAAGGACTTTAATTTAAGGCTTAGATTATGAAAAGATGTATTAGTACAGGCATTAAGAGTATGTTTGTTTAGAGTAGTATAGTCTTTAAAACTTATTTTGGTGGTGGTCTCTGGCATCGTGTCTTGAAAGTGATATATTGCTTCTTCATCATCAGTTTTGACATTTTTTAAGTATCTGAGAAAAAGGAATTTCCTTTGCATACTCTACAGTCCCTTTCAATGATGATTTTGTAATGTATTCTTCAACTGTTGAAAGGTATATAGTACAGAAACCCTGTTCTTAGAAGGTAGCTGGCTTTTAAGTGTAGAATAGCAGGGAAAGTGTTACAGACTTAAATTATTTTTAAAACTTTGTTTTTAGAAACAGGAGTACAAAAAACCCCTTTGTAATCTTGCCACTTTTTTATTCTTAGGTATGCTTTTTCTTTAGCTTTTAGTAACTTGTAATTTAAGATCACAGTTATTAGGTGTATTTCTGCATTTTATATATCGCTCCCAGATGCTACAGTATTAGTTTTTATCACTGCATATTTTATGAAATGTCAGCCTTCTGTTGGCTGTTCACGCAGCATTGTTAGTGATCAAAAAGACACAACATGAAGGAGAGGAATCTAAACAGTTGGCTTATCTTTGTCCTTCACTGTGACAAAAATACTATAAAATTACTTTATTATAAAAAGTCAAATAAAGGCATCATTTGACATGCAGTGAAAGGATAAATGTCTTTGTTTTTTAGTGAAATAAAATCTTAAAATGTTTAATATCAAGAAATACAGTTATAAAGAGAAATAATATCTAGTTGTGCTAAGTTTGCCTTTGTAAGGAATGAGGGTGATATGTTGTGTGTGATGTGGTGGCAGTGCTATCCCTAGAAGAAGCCACACGATTTTCGACAACACAAGAGGTGACCCAGTTTGAACTCTTAATTTTTGTCACTCAAAGTACATTCTAGAAAAGTGGGTATTAGTTTAAGAGTGTGCATTAAGTTGTGTGTGATCTGGTTTATTATTTTCTTGAATTGACTTACTTTGCAGTTTAAAACTTTATTCCATAGATTTAAAATTTCTTTTTTCTGCAATTCAGTGATTTCAATATCAAGATAAAAGTATAGAATGGGAAAAAATTTTCAAAGCCTGAAAGAAAATCTGTTACGAATAAAAATCTTGAATGATTTTGATCAGCTGTTGTGTATGCCCACCACAGCAGTTGGTTCAATCAATTTTATGTTTTGGGATGGTTTTATTAAAATGAGCTGCTGCTTTCAATAAATCATTGAGAAAGATGCTGGCTTTATACATTGTCTTTTGGGTGGAGGCATGGCAATAACAGTTTCTCTTTGCAGCCTTGTAAGTCACTATTGGTGGAGACAGTTCCTGACCACCATGGATGTCAAGGCGTTTTTGTGTCACTGGTGTGGGCATTAGACTAAGAAATGATTTTTGTATAAATACATGCACTTTCACGGCAATCTGTAGGAAACTACCGTTTCTAAAGAAAAATAATTGTTAGCAGATGATAATGATTTTAATATCTTCTTTTTATTGTACACAGTTTCGGTTTTTATAAATGACTGAAAGCTTCATTGTTTTCATTTGGGAGAATTAGACTTCTGAAAAGCAGTTTGAAGGACAGCCATTGGATACTCATAAGTTAGCGGCCTCTTTTCTGTCACAAGGTGCCCGGAACTCTCCCCCAGAGTGAGGTCCCTAGTTTGACAGCATGGGTGTTACCCGTGAGCTTGCTGCACATGCAGAATATTGGGCCCAACCCCATGCCTACTGAATCAGAATCTGCATTCTGATCAACAGGTAACTTGTATACCTGTATACCAGGTAACTTGTATACACATTAAAATTTGAGAAGCACTGCTTTAATGTTTGTCAGCCAAAACCTCTCATTTGCTCTGCATGTGTGTGTTGTAATTGTGGGGTGCTGATTGCAGTTGGTCATTGCAGTTCAGGAGTTGGAGGAGGCAGTAGGAAGTTCACATTAGAATTTTCATGGGACCCTGAAGTAGGCAAGTATTGGATGTAGAACTCCAGGGTTTTGGTTGTTAACTAATTACAATTAGAATCAGTTGCTACTTTGTATAGACATTATAGGTGGGAAGCTTCACCTGACTCTGTTAATGTTAAGCAGTTGGTTTCTTTTTTTTTTTTTTCCAATTAATTATTTATTTTTGGCTGCCCTGGATCTTTATTGCTGCACACAGGCTTTCTCTAGGCGAGCGGGGGCTACTCTTCATTGCGGTGCAGGGGCTTTTCATTGCGGTGGCTTCTCTTGCTGCGGAGCACGGGCTCTAGGTGCGCAGGCTTCAGCAGTTGTGGCACGCGGGCTCAGTAGTTGTGGTTCGTGGGCCCTAGAGCCAGGCTCAGTAGTTGTGGTGCATGGGCTTAGTTGCTCCCCAGCATGTGAGATCTTCTCGGACCAGGGCTTGAACCCGTGTCCCTGCATTGGCAGGCAGATTCTTAACCACTGCGCCACCAGGGAAGCCCCTCTTTTGGTTTTTAAGTGTCTTAGCGAGTTCCAGATATTCTGTTCTCCCAGATATGTGTTCTCCCAGTAATAGCGTAGTCAGCGTTTCCAAAGTATATTCTGTGGTTTGTTTTTCCCAGGAGATGCTCTGAGTACAAAGAGGCCGTGGTCAAGTAAGTTTGGAAAGCACTGTATATTTTGTTCCTCTCTAGGATAATCACAGTATACATTGATTTATATTAAAAGATCTGAGAACCTGGGGTAGCTTAACTCAATTTAGCATTTTCCAAATTTACTTGACCATGGCATCCGGCATCCTTTTCTTTTCTTTTCTTTTTTTTTTAACACAGTGTTTCTTATCTTTTCTTTAGCAGATGCACACACTGGCTTCTCTCCAGTATTTATTTTTCTTAATCAAAATAAGAGATGAGGACAACTTTTGAAATTGCTGTGATGTTATGCCACATAAAACATACTTTCCAATATTGTTATTTATAATAAGTGCAAAAGATATTGGTACAGCCCTTGTGTGCCGAAGGGATTGAGCATGGCAGGCATTTCCAGAGCTGGAATAACTGAGAAAGCATCTTCCAGAAAGTGAATGTTGACTAGATCTCAGTCAGATTTGGTGGGCAAATGGAAGGGAGGAAATTGAGCATTCCCAATATTTGCTAGAATGAGGAAAGCCATGAGCGAGCGATGAAGCAAGTTAAACATTTCAGCTCAATGAATGGTTACTGAAATCCCAAATATAGAGTAAGGTTTATACTTGACCTTGGGCATACAATAGTAAGAAAGAGTCAGTTCTGCCCTCCCAGGTGCCTGTTGGAGAAGGTAAAGTATAGCCTAGTAAGTGTATGAGAGCTAAAATCCAGGATTTTCCAGCTAAAATAGGATTTTCCCAGCGGATTTGTAAGAAGTGAAGTTGGCCAGTGTACTGTATGCTGGAGAGCCTGAGGCAGGATGCAACTGTAGTGATAGGGGCCTGCAGTTAGGGGAACAGAGGAAAGAAAATTAGGAGAGAATAGCAGAAGGTAAGATAGGGCAGACCAGATAGACAACCTTGGAAATCTTAGAGCTAAAGGTGCCAGTAAGCCTTAAATGCAGTGTATTGTGATAGATAAAATCAGTGCTAGACTCTGAAGTAAGATGGAGTGGGCTCACCTCCTGATGACTTCACATCCTGGGACCTCACTCTCTTCAACTTAACGTGGGAAAAATATGGTAGGAAAAATAGCAAGTGGATGGCTTAAAAAATACTTAAAAAAAAACTTTAATTAAATGAAAAATACTTTAATCTGTACCCAGATTCACCTACTGTTAACATTTTACCTCATTTATCATTTGGGTGTGTCTCCTCCCTTTCTCCCTCGAGACACACACACACACACACATACACACACACACATTTTTTTCCCCCTGAACTTTGAGCAGAGATTGCATTTATGCCTGAAAGTATGTCAGTGTATATTTCTTAGTAGGGATGTTCTCTTCTTCCATACCTATAGTACAATAACCAGCTTCAGTAAATTTAGTATAATATTTATATCCCTTATATCTAATCTGTTGTCAATATTGCAAATTTGTCACATGATGCAATAACATTCCTTATATAAGCATTTTCTCCCTTCAGTAAGAATTAAGTCTAGGACCAGCTAATGCATTTAGCTGTCATGTCTCTTTTGCCTTCTTTAATTTGAAATGGTCACACAGCCTTTCTTTGTCTTTTATGACGTTGACATTTTTGAATGATGCAGTCCTTCATTTGTCTGTCTGTCTGTCTGCCTGTCACTCCTCATTTGGTATTGTCTGCTGTTTCCTCGTGATTAGATTCAGGTTCTCTGTTCCAGCCAGAAAACTACATAAATAATGATGTATCCTTCTCGGGATATCTCATGTGGAGGCACATTGCGAATGTTAATTTTGATCATTCGGTCAGAGTGTTATCAGATTTCTCCACTGTAGAGTTAGTTGTTGTTGTTTTTTTTCCTTCTTATGAGTGTAATAAGCAGTCAGTGGGGCAACACTTCAAGATCATGCAAATATCCTGCTCCTCATCAGAATTTCCACCTAGATGTAGCATCTGTTGATGATTCTTGCCTGGTACAGTTTTTTCTATAAAGGTTGCAAACTGCTGACTTTCCAATTCCAGCCCTGCTTCCAGTCAGCATCAGCATTCTGCTGTAAGCAAAAACCGTTCTGATTGACTGATTGATGGATTTACTTATTCATTCAGTCGTTTATCATTGGTATGAGCCCATGGATATCTGTTCTTTTCAGTGGTTTGTAATTCATTACTTAATTATTTTGATGCCCAAATCGTCCAGGTTTGGTTAGTAGAAGTGCATGGCATTCCCCCATAGTATTTTTGAGTGCTTCCTTACTTTCTGGCAAAGCAAGTTGTCATAGACTTATCTCTGATCTATTCTGCCCTGGTGGCTCTTGGCAGCCATTTCTCTGAAGAGCTCTGATTGTTTGGTTTTTAAAAAATTAATTACTTTGTTTATCTACTTTATTTTTTTTTATTATTTTGGCTGTGCCAGGTCTTAGTTGCGGCACGCAGGATCTTCATTGCGGCATGCAGGATCTGCTTCCCCGACCAGGGATCAAACCCTGGCCCCCTGCATTGGGAGTGCGGAGTCTTACCCAGTGCACCACTGGGCGAGTCCCGAGCTCTGATTGTTTTAAGTGGGGGAATGGTATTAGTGTTCTCCTTGCTAGTGGACTGTGCTCATCACAGTGGGGTCTTGGCCTTTAGGCCCTTTTAGAGGAGAGAGTGCTAGGAAGTAAGTATGGGCGTATATATGTATACACATTTACATTGATACATAAATGTATGCAGACATGCATACTGGTAAACACACATATGCACATTTTAGAAATCTTAGTTCACACAAGTATCTCTATTTCTAATCCATCTCCACAGGTTCTTTCTTGTTTTCCACTTTTCCATATTTATGTGTCCCTTCTTTCACAGTGACAGTATTGGCTTCCAGCAGCATCAACACATTAACTTATTTGTGCAACTCCATAACAGATCTAAAATAGTTTCAGAATTGGTTCATTATACCACTAGAACAAACACACTTACCAAAAACTTTACCCATTCAAGATTTGTTTGAAGTTCTCCATCCTCACACCACCCAATTCTGTGAGTATATATAATCAAATGCTGTACTCATAATTACTTGGATTACTTCTTTCTTTATAATTCGTGTGGATAGGGTTAAGTGTGGATACGGTAAAATACAGTTGAGTGCACTCATTTTAGTCTTCTTGCAGCTTCACATCCTTGTTGATTTAATTTTTTGAATATGTAGAAAATGATTTACTTTTCCAAAAAATAAAATTGTATGAAAAGGTCTTTCCATGTTCCCCATTTACTCCATCCTTTATAGGTAAGCAACGTTACTGTTTTTTAGTTCATCTTTCCTTTTATAAGGATAAGCAGATAATTTTTCTTACATTTTTTAAATTTCCCCTTTCTTATTAAAAGTGTAGTGTACTATATATGTTCTTCTGCAATTTGCTTTTTTTTCATTTTTCAATATCTCTTGGAAATCACTTCATATCAGTTTATAGAGATTTCTCATTCATTTTTAAAGATACTACTTTATTTTGTGTATATACCATGGTTTATTCAAGCAATGTCTTACACATGGGTATTGAAGTAATTTCCAGTATTTTGCAATTGAAGATAATACTGTGATGAATATCCTTGTGTATATGCATTTTCATATTGTTGCAGGTTTATCTTCAGGGTAAATTCCTGGAAGTGGGCTCTCTGGTTCAAAGAGTAAATGCTTAAGTAGTTTAATGAGATATTGCCCAGTTCCTTTGCATAGGGTTGTACCATTTTGCATTTCCACTAGGAGTGTCTGGGAGTGCCTGTTTCCCCACATCCTTGCCCACAGAGTATACTGTGAACGTTTTGAATTTTTCCCAATCTGATAGATGAGAAATGGTATCTCAGGGTACATTTAATTTGCATTTCATCTTATTATGAGTGGAACTGAATGTCTTTTCGTCTGTTTAAAAGCCACTTTCTAGGGACTTCCCTGGTGGCGCAGTGGTTAAGAATCCGCCTGCCAATGCAGGGGACACGGGTTCGAGCCCTGATCCGGCAAGATCCCACATGTTGCAGAGCATCTAAGCCTGTGTGCTACAACTACTGAGCCTGTGCTCTAGGGCCTGCAAGCCACAACTACTGAAGCCCACTCACCTAGAGCCCGTGCTCTGCAACAAGAGAAGCCACCACAATGAGAAACCTGCACACCTCAACGAAGAGTAGCCCCCGCTCTCTGCAACTAGAGAAACCCTGCATGCAGCAACGAAGACCCAACACAGACAAAAATAAATTTTAAAAAAGCCACTTTCTATAGGACATTTTGTCTTTTTGAAAGTTGTTTGTAATGATATTAACCATCTATCAATGAGTTATAGTGTAAATGTTTTCTTCCAGTTTGTCATATCTCTTTTGATTTTGCTTCTGGTATTTTTCTCATGTATAAGTTTTGTGTTTATATTTTAGTTCTAATTAGAAAGATTTTTCTTTTGTAATTCCCAGGTTATAGGAGGAATTCAACTTATAAAAAAGTACTTGTATAGTTTCAGTTTTTACACTTAAATCTCCGATCCATTTAGAGTTTATTTTTGTGTATGGTGTGAGAAACAGATCAAGTTTTTGTCTTCTTTTTCTTTTCCCCAAAGGTCTATCAGTTTGTTAAAAAGCCCACTCTTGTACCAGTGTTTTGGGATGTCACTTTATCGTAGCTAAATCTATTTTTGGACTTTGTTCCGTTTCATTGGTCTGTCTCTTCAGCAGTGCCACACTGTTTTAAGTACAGAGGCTTTGTAGTATGTTTTTTTTTTTTTTTTTTTTGTGTTACGTGGGCCTCTAACTGCTGTGGCATCTCCTGTTGCGGAGCACAGGCTCCAGATGCGCTGGCTCAGCGGCCATGGCTCATGGGCCCAACCGCTCCGCAACATGTGGGATCTTCCCAGACCGGGGCACAAACCCGTGTCCCCTGCTTCGGCAGGCGGACCCTCAACCGCTGCGCCACCAGGGAACCCCCTGTAGTATGTTTTAATGAGAGTCATTCCCTCCCCCGCCATATCTGTTCCTTTTCAATGTTTCCTAGCTTTTCCTGAACTTTTGTTTTCCACTTGAACTTCAGAATCAAATTGTCTAGCGCAAGTTAAATTTGTAAATTTATGACATGTTGATGTTTAGATGTCCTAACCAAGGACAAGGTGTTTCTTTTCTGTCATTTAGGCTTACTTTTGTGTCTTTGAAGAGTGTTTATTCTTCTTCATGTAGGTTTTGAACATTTCCGTTTATTCCTAAATATTTAATAGTTTTTTATTACTATTTTAAATGGGACTTTCTCATTCATTAGATATCCTATCTGGTTTTATTTGTATATGTGAGTGATTTTTGCATGTTTATTTTATATCCTGCTACCTTGCTGAATTCTTTTTTGTTTTTTGAGTTTCATCATTGATTTTCTAGGGTTTTCCAGCTCACCTGCATCAGGTCATCTGCAAATAGCTTTGTTTCTTCTTTTTTAATTCTTATTTTTTACATTTCTAATGGTTTACTCTAGTCTGATTTCAGTGACTAATATGTCCAGAAGGAAAGTAATAGTGGTCATAGTGGGCATTCTTGCCTGTTTTTGACCTTGGTAGGAGTGAATGTTGCATTGAGAGCTAGCAGTGGGAGAAAATAATGCACTTTTCCAAGAGCTTTAGAGGCACTCTGTGTATTTACATGTGTATTTATGTGTATTATTATATATCATTCTCTGTAATATCTCTCTTCCCTTCCATAGCCAAATGTTTTGAAGGAGTTGTCTCTACCTGGCAACTTTTCACCTTCATTTCCTCACCTCCCACTCTCACTCCAGCAACTCCACTCTGGTTTCTCCATTGTGAAAACTAAGGCCACCTTTAAGACCTCCGTGTTATTAAATCTCATGGGATTTTCTTTCTTCTTATCTTTGTCTTTCTTCCTTTTCCTCTCAGTAGCATTCAGCATTGCAGACCATGCCTTCTTCTAACTGTGTTTTTCCTCCTTAGCGTCTATAAAATCACATTCTTCTGCTTATTCTTTTTCAGTCTTCTAGCTCTTTCTCTACTTGGCTTCTAATGGCATGTTCTAGGCCTCTTCTTTTAAAATTCTATCTTCTTTTTGAACTTTATGTATATATCAGCTTTCTAAGCAAACCTATGGCATAAATTTTCATTACAGTTATAAATAAATTATTATTACAGTTATTCTGAGAGTGACATTGCTAGTCTACACCTGTCTTCTGAGATCAAGATCTACATGTCCACCTGCCTATCTGGTATCTGTTTCCACTTTGAGATGTCAAATCACTTCACAGTGTAAGTTCTAACCCCTCCCTCAAATGCCTCCAGTTTTATTTAAGTGACTAGTGTCATTATATATCTTATTGTAAAAGCTGGAAATCTGAGTAATTTTCTTGATCTCTCTTTTTTACTCATCACATTTATCCACTGCATTATCAGGTTGTATTGCTTATCTTTCTACTCTCTAGTTTTCTCCAGCCCAAAGGAAAGGGAGACCCAGACAGAAGAAACATCACGAGTAAAGAATAGAGACATTATATTTGGTAGAATACATAGAGAGTGGAGACATACAAGTAACATTAGAAGTAACTAACAGCCACATTGTCAAGGATACTGATTGTGAGGATATGGAATTTGTGTGGCTATTGGATGCTCATAGGTAAATGAGATGATCAGTTTACTTTTGCAGCACTTAGTAACATTGAGAAAAAGAAAGACTGCAGATGGGAGACTAGTTAGGAAGCTGGCAGTTTTCGGAGCTTTGTTAAGAGGTATTAAGTGCTTATATTAGGACATGACATTGGGGAATAAAAAGAGACAAATGTGGTTGATACCACAATGTTATTCAGTAAGATATGATAACAAAGTGGATCTGAAGGTACGAAAGAGAATTATTGAAGACTCAGGATGTTTTTACAAAGCGAAGCGGGTGAGTAGAAAGTTTTAGAGAAAGATAATGACTTCTGCATTTGATAAATTGTCTATAAGGTGCTGATATGGATTATCTGGTAGAGACGTTTAGGGGATGATTGGATGTGGTGAGTTGGTTTCTTCTTCAGTGTTGCCTCCATCTGATAGTGTGGTGACTGTCCAGAGCAGTGCTGAGATGTCGTTTGAGCCAATATCCATCCAACTGGCAGTGTCTACTTTGGGTGTTACGTACATGCCAGCTGTGGCCTACTTCTTGAGATCCAGGCCAGGACTAGAGACATGAGGACAGAAAGTGTTAGTTGAAGGCATGAAATTTGAATGAGACGGCTAAGCCAAAAAGGGGCGGGGGAGAGGGTGAAACGAGAAAGGAATCAGCCAAAGAAAGATCTTGGAGAACCTCCTGTATGTTCATAAGGTGGCAGCATCAGAAGAAGGGTCAGAAACTGATGGGTCTATTGTTGGAAAAAAAAGTTATATGAGCAAGGGAAAGAGAATTTTAGGAAGCAGATCTTAGATATTAGGGCTATAGAGAAATCAATGAGTAAGGACGTGGGAAAGGACATTACATTTGGAGCTTGAGAGTACAATTTCAGTAACTTGGAAAGGGCAGGAGTTATATAAAAAGGGTTTTGTACTTCTCCAAAGAGAATGTTGATGAAAAAGGTCCCATAAGCAAAATAGGAAGAGTTTTTGAAAAGTTAAATAGGCAAGTAATGCTAGTATTTTGCTAGGCTTTGAAAAAGTTTGTAAAATAAGTGACAATTTAAAAAATCCATCATGGATTGGAAACTGAATCAGCGATAGGAAATGCAAAGTATGGTGAGTAGGTCCTTTTAAATGGAGTGGTATATGTAAGCAGCGGGAACCTTCTGGAAGCATGCAGTGAAACATTCCAGATTTTCACATGGTACTCAAGATGTAAGAAGCAAGATGCTGGTAAAGCAAATGGTGAGGAGTAAGTGCGGGAATACTACTGCAGGCTGCAGGCGGGCAGGGGCCTGGCAAAAGGGCTCTCATTTTTGTCAGCCGGAAAGTGATATTTTAAGTAAATTGGGTTATGTTTTACTAAGAATAATGAGTTGTGACTGGTTTATTCTGATATAGGAAAGAAATGGGATATATTGGAAATAGCGTATACCTAGAAATACTGGCCTACTCTGATGATCTGGCCAAAAGCGGCCACTAAAAGGGTATTTTAATTATAGAAGCAATTTGGTGGAAGAATAGAAAGTGATGAAAATGTAACAGGATCTGAGAAAGGAGGTACATTATCTTATTGTTATCAAACTTTAGCCCTTAATACTCTGTGTAGTTCTGGTTGGTGACTCTTAAGGAAGACTCAACTCTATAGACACCAAAAAGGAAAGAGATAATCATGGATTAGGGAAAGAGGACATGTTAAATCAAAATCGGAAACCTTATATCCAGCAAACTTTCAGAATTTTCCTATTAAATCTAATAAAGTGTCTTTAAAATCCCCTTGGATGCCTTCAGTTGACTATCATAACTGAAAAAATGACAACTTTGTTTCTTTTTTTATTCATTTTGCCTTTTATTTTTTATCTTAATGTGCTGTTTTGGCAATTTTAGTACAATCTCTTATAAAAGTGATGATGGTGGGCATCTGTCTTACTCTTTTGTAAAGGATAGTGCTTCTGTGTGTCACCATTGTGTATTATGTTTGCTGTGGATTTTTGAAAGATGCATTCATTCACTTAATCACTTTAAGGTACCCTTCTTGTTTTTCTAGTTAAAATTTGCTTTTGATTTAAAAAATCATGAGTGGTGTTGAATATTATCAAAATGTTTCTTTCTGAATCTACTGAAATGTTGCTATAATTTTGTTCCTGATGGGTTGCGTGATATGCAGTGTTTTAATAACAGAAAACCTCTAGTAAACTTCATACATAAAAAGATTGTTAATCTGTTCTCTAAGAAATGAGCAGCCATTTTGCTCCTTGACTACTGTAGGTCCTGTTCTGAATCCTGTAGGTTGATGGTAGCTCTTCAGAAGTCAGCAGGAATGCGACGGAGTTGGGGAGTTAGAGGGTCAGTTATGAATTTGCAGATGTGTTCTACCTTTTTTCCGCTTTAAGCCCAATTTTGGTTTCTTTTTCTTCATACTCTTTGATATCTGTAGGTTTCAAATATGGGAAAGGAAACATTGATAGTTAAGTGCAGGTGTATTAAGTGATTAAGTAGAATGAGTACAGAAAGATTGATAATGTGGATTCTAATTTATATGGACGTGGAGTAAAAGTGTAGGTCATGTTGGAGGGAGGCTGCAGGCCCCACGGGTCATTACGTAAAACTTTAAAATGGATTAAATTTGTATTTCATTTTTATATACTACTGTTTATGGAACTTTTAAAATAGTGCACACTAGATGTTATTGAGAAGATATGTTAAGTTGCAGTTTGTATTAATGGGTTATAATAATCTCAATCTAATGATACTCTCTTAAATTGCTTGCAAGTAATGATGGTTTTAAAAAATTATTGCTTTCTAAATCAATAGTTACCTGACTTTTTAGATCACTTTTCTCTGGGATATTATCTGTATCTTATTTTCCAAAAGAGAGTCTGGAAAATACCTGATTTTAATCTAACAGCTATAGCAGCTCTTGCATGGTTAATCATTCTCCTCAGTAAAATTAACTGTTGGAGGGGAATTTAATTAAGTCATTTCTTTTCAGTTTTCTCCCTTTTCTTCTTATGTTGCGCAGTATAGCCAGAGTTGGAATTTCCTGTTTTATCTGAAGCTATTGGTGTGTATTGGGATCATTCTTTGGGGGCCATGATATGATTTACTAGTTTGGGGTTATTTGTTGTTGCTGTTGTTTTTGTTCAGTATAGAAATTACCTGCTTGTCAAAGTGTATGTATGACTTAAAAAAAAGATTTTTAAAATGTGTGAGCTGACCCCTTACAAAGCTTTACTATTGTAAAGTGCTATATTTAACTTTTCTCTTCTGAAGGACATTCTCTTACATTTAATTATATTAAACCAAATATTTCTTATGCTAATTATTTTAATTTTATTTGTATATTCCAAAAATTATGAAATAAATTTTTCCATATAAATTAATCATTACTAATCATAATTTTCCTTATTAAAATGCTATATCAGTCCTTTATCTTATGTTATCATTAATTATAATATTCTCATGTTCCATATATCATAGATAACCAAAGATTTGAGTAAAATAATAAAAATACTTGAGGAAAATTAAACCCTACTTAAGAAGCTTATGATTGACTTTATGGGGGCAAGGGCAGGGAGGTGGGCAGTAGGGTAGTGATGGAATAAGAGACCCATTTTTCTTGTGTTCTAGTCTATCATAGTTTAGAAGAGGGAGACTGGAAAGATAAATGGGCCTGGGACTGAGAGCAGGCTTGTATGATTTATCATTATTTTCCAGAATATAATATAGTAGTCACAATAATTTGGTGAATGATCTTCTTCGTTGTGTGAAAAAGTCTATTCAGTATCATGAGAGCATCTATTATTACATGCAGCATAAATATAATTTCTGTATTCCATTATTGGATGTCAACAAAGCCACCCCCCGCCCCCCGTTTTTTTGCTTAACTCACAGAAACCTCACACGATTTGTCTGTCGCAGTTGAGCATGTTAATATATACATGTTAATATTTACTGTTGTGCTTCCCCAAAATGATCCATGCTCTACTGATCTTTAATCACAGAAGTTGATAAAATGAACCTCCATGTATGGTGAACTTTGTTTTCCTACCTGATCACACTTTCTGGTTACTAAAAGACTATTGTTTTTCCTTTTAAAAATATTTGGTCCTGTTTTCTGTGCCCAAACAAACTCTTTTGAACATAAGTTAACCTTTGTGGGATGATTAAAATGGACCCTGCCTTCGGAAAATCAGAAGTGCTATTGAGCAGAATTCTAGTTGCTAAAAATGCCAGGTAAAGTAGATATTTTTAGTACATGTAATTCATTTCTGCTAAGACTTGAAGTCTTGAGAATTCTGGAATTTTCTGAGATACATTCTCCTTAGAGTGTTATAATTTGGCTTGTGTATATTTGAATTGTGTGGTTTTGTAAAAGTATATGATATTATGTAACTAATATTTGTTGTAGTTTAAGAGCTTGACTCTTTAAAAACAAAAATGAAGTTAATGAGTCACTCATTCATGCAGCCACACTGAGATTGTTAATTATATGAAGCTGGGAAGGCCAGTCCATTAGGAAACGCAGCTCAGCTGCTTTGCCAATAGTTTGTGGTCTGATGAGAGGTTTTTGTACAAGAGGAAGGATTAGCCCTGAAGAGAACTGTCCAATCTATAGATGGATGTTTTGGGCATGTGGAAGCCTAAGCTGAACTCAGAATATCATGGCTTAGCAAATTAATAAAGTTATGTTAAGTGGTCTCTAGGTACCAAATCTTGGTTAAATAGACCTCAAAATAGACTAAGCTACCAAGGGTCAAAATAGAGGAATTGTAGTTTAAAAAAATATATACCACAGTATGTTTTGAACTTAGTCTTTATTTTTTAAATTCTCATACTTGAGAATTAAACTCTGTTTCCTAAAAATAATTTATATATAACATCATATATACATGACTGAATCTTATTACCATGTGAGCTCTGTTTTCTGGTCAACATTATTCCTTTGTTTTAAGAGCTAGAAAAAATGGCTTAATGTGAAACTTACTGCCTCACTTTCAACATGTTCTGATTGAAGAACTCTGTCAGGTGTCAAAACAAGTCTACCCTCTGGCAAGAGTGACAAGTTCTTCATGAGGAAATTCTGGAATTGCCTTTGGGAAGTATTTTAACAATCTCTTTGGAACTCTTTTTCCAATTGGTTATGTCAGCTTTGGGTGTGGGTGGAGTAGGCCACAGATCTGAATTTTCTAGAAGCTTTACTATCATTTATTCTTAGTATAATAATTTTTTATTTGAAGACTTATTCTGGGAGTTGTCTGTATTCTTGTACTGATACATTTATACTTATGAGGCTCAGGATGTAGTTTGGTATTGTCTGGCCAACTGCACACTGGTTTTAGGGATATTTGAGAAGGAATGCCGTTAAAAATGTCTTTCTCAAGTGCATATGTATGTATGGGCTCTCGAGGATAACGTGTTGAAAACTATGTAGGAATTAGTCGTTTAGAAAGTTTGATCTTAAATTAATGCCTGTCGCATTGACTGAAGCACAGAGCTTGGCTAGGTATGTTTTCAGAGAGAGCTTTCTTGTTGTACTGAATTCAAGAGGCAATGTATTTCAGAGTGAAAATAAGTGAGGGAAATCGATGTCTGAGCTCCAGGAATCACAGATTTCAATGTTATGAGCCCACGGTCCATGGTTATAGGAGGCACAGACTTCATTCCCCGTGGTGGGTTTCCAAGGTACTCCAATGAAATACGGAGATAAAGGAATCACTTTAATTCACTATGTGATTTTTTTTTTTGTGTGTGGTACGCGGGCCTCTCACTGTTGTGGCCTCTCCCGTTGCGGAGCACAGGCTCCGGACGCGCAGGCTCAGCGGCCATGGCTCACGGGCCCAGCCGCTCTGCGGCATGTGGGATCTTCCCGGACCGGGGCACGAACCCGTGTCCCCTGCATTGGCAGGCGGACTCTCAACCACTGCGCCACCAGGGAAGTCCCACTATGTGATTTTGACCTACATTACTCATAGATATACTTGAGGACATTGTGATGGTGTGTAAAGGATAGGCTTGTGGAGTGTCACAGGCCTGAGTTTAAATACCACTTATTAACTGTGTGATGTTAAGTAAGTTTACTTAACAATGCCTGCAATTTCTTCATCTGTATAAGTGGGATTGATGATAATAATAAAACTTTTGCATCAAGCTGTTATGAGGATTAAATAAAATGACATTTTCTAAAACACAAGGAAGAGTCTTTTAGGACATCCTCCTCATACATCCACTCCCACCCCAAGTACCATGGGCTGAGAAATTAATGTCATCAGACGTTGCTCAGAAGGGCAGTTATAAGGTTAAAAGCACATTTTACATATGGGTAGTCTTTAGATAAGGACATTTCTAAATGTTTTCAATGAAAGATAGTAGTATTTCAATGATTGTTTAGGCCATGATGTTTTAAAAGCAGCAGCAGTTTTAGATTAAGTAACCTAGTCTTTCAGGGTTTTTTCCCCTGTCCACAAATGCTGCTCTGGGAGATGGCCTAGTGTTCAGTCACTTACACAACAAGTGGTCCAGTGCACAGGACTGGGAAGGATGTCCTACTAAGGATCAGGGTTACCAGCCTTTTTGAAGGCTTCAACAGACCTTTTTGAAACTCCCCTTGTAGGGGGTATGGTAGCTGACTGTCACCTTTCCCTTCATGTAACTTGGACGAGAGAAATAATTGTAAAGATGAACACAGAAGAATTTGAGGATCACTTCTTAAGAGGTTGACTCTGGGTGATTTTTTTAAGTCCCAAGAGTTGGGTGCTTTATTTGGGCTCCTGCCTTTGGCGAGTAATAACCAATTGCCTGAGAGTTCTTGCTTAGTTTCCAGTATCCAAACTGGAAAACATTAATTTGGAAAAATCTTCAGGGCTTCCCCGGTGGTGCAGTGGTTAAGAATCCGCCTGCCAATGCAGGGGACACGGGTTCGAGCCTTAGTCCGGGAAGATCCCACGTGCCACGGAGTAACTAAGCCCGTGGGCCACAACTACTGAGCCTGCGCTCTAGAGCCCGTGAGCCACAACTACTGAATCCCGCACACCTAGAGCCCGTGCTCCACAACAAGAGAAGCCACTGCAATGAGAAGCCCGCATACCACAATGAAGAGTAGCCACCACTCGCCACAACTAGAGAAAGCCTGCGCACAGCAACGAAGACCCAACGCAGCGAAAAATAAAAATAGATAAAATAAATAAATTTATAAAAAAAAATGTTCATAACCCATTTTGGTTATAAAACCAAAAGTTTTGGTATACTGTATTTATCATATTTATGATTTTCCTCTTTTCATTTCACAATTTATAATCTTAACCTCCTAGAGCGTTTTTTCTTACGGGATTTTGAATATTCTTAGTTTTATGTATTTTGTTGCAATATGAGACCATAATAATAATATTGCTTGGAATCTTTAAATATTTTAAAAATGATTTTGAAGAATACATTTAAAAAGTTATCCTTCTGAGTAGCAAAAAAAAAATGACATTAGTAACGTAAATTAATTGATTGCTGTTTTATTGAATTATTAGACTGAAAGCACTGATACACGTGTGATCTTCCTGTATCTGTTTTGCTGAAGTGTTAGTTTCAAACCTATTAAACAAGTAACTTAATGCAAAATTTAAAATTCAGCTGGATAATTTATACCAAGAAGTAGCTCAAAGTGAGATATTATGTGAATTGTAGAGACCACAACTTGGCAAAATTTTTAAAGAGAGTACTCAATTGAAGATACTTCTAGGCATGTACCAGTGTGTTTAGAACTAAGGAGACCTTCTAAAATAAAATGAAATCTCAAAAACTTGAGGAATTAGTGACGTGATCTAAACTTCATTTTACTCAGTGAATTCAGGTTACTTGTTACAAGAGTCAGCAGAATTAAAATTGAGATCATTCATTTGTTACTTCTTTTGTCCTCAACATCCCTTTTGCAGGAGTGCAAGATACTGAGGTAGGCATGTATATGAAGTGATATGTAGTATGTGCTTTTTCTCTTAACCTTTTTTCTTATCCCTTTCTCTTCCTATCTTTTAAAAAATTTTTTATTCCCTTCATGGCACAAATAATCTAATCTGCCTACCTGCTAGATTAGAAACCTTGGAAATAAACTAAACTTCTTTCTCTTCTTCCATTTCTATGTCTGGGTACCACCATTTTTCTCATGTTCTTTTGTCTCTCACTTCTCCATTTCTATAGCCGCTGTGCTAGTTCGGTTGTTAGCACTCTATCCCACTACTGGAATTATCTTTCTAAAACACTCACTAAGTACCCAATCATTGATTCAGCTATTTTTCTATGTTGCTAATAATTAGCAACATTATCCAGTTTAGGTTTCTTTTATTATTTTTGAGAAGGGGCTAATAGGCAGTGAGATCAATAAAGGAACAGTAGTTTGGTAGTAAAGTAAGTGATGGGAAAGTCATGAGCCACAAAACAGAAAAAATACATGTGTTAAATAATTGAGTCCTTTGTAGAGCTAACTTATTATCTGTTCTCTTCTGGTTTTAATTACTGTTGTGCACTTCTGTTTTCTGAGAACTAAAGCTTCCTCAGAATTCTGGAATAACTTGGGACAGTGACTGCTTTTCATAGGCTTTCCTCCAGTGCAGTCAGCAATGGTTCGAGTTTTTCTTTTCACAGTTTGAACAAGATAAATTACAGTTTTTATTGGATAAAAGGTGACAGACAGGTGATGTTACAAAAAAGCAATAGATTAAAAAAAATGGAACTCTGAAGCAAATGGAATAACATAAGGAGGAGTAGTTAATGAGATGTGGAATAATTTAATAAGCCTGGAACAGAGAATTTAGAATACAAAATAAAATTATGGATAATGCTTAAAGTTTTAGCCCGTTTAATCTAAAATAATTTCTTCAGAAATCTTATTTATTTTCATCTTAGTTACAGGAACACACTTAAAAGAAGGGACTACCTTAATTATAAATATGTTTGTATCCTTGTTGCACTGTGAAGGATGTCTACTTTGAAAAGTCCCATGCCTGATGTCTGCCACAAGAAATACACAAAAACTAACATATGCTTAAGGGAATTTTTCATCTCTTGGAGTCAGGTTGAATCAGCAGCTTTCTTAAGGAAACCACAGTTCTGGGAATTTTCTAACTTTTCATGAGCATTTAGGCTGGTCTGCGAGATTGAAATGGACCTCAGGTGCCCAAAGCAACTCTCAGAAATGACCCAACCTCTTTTGGTTTATTTAGAGTGGTGGAGACTAATCTGTTTCTTATTTGTAAGCTAATTTGAACTTGGTATCAGAGCTTGATCCTAAATGAATCAGGATATAGAGAAGAGAGGCTATGTTGGCATCAAGAGCAAAATTAGAAGGTATAATCCTCAAATCACAAGAATTTTTCTCTTCTTTAATTGTACATACATTGGTTTCTCTTTTGCCTGGATCTTAGGGTAGTGTGGGATCTAACTTGGTACCAACTGTTTGTGAAAAATGAGCATGACTGAGAGAAAATAATGTCACATACTACTATAAGAATTCTAAGATGAAGAGTGATTTTGGAAGTGAAGGTATGTGTTATTATTAGGACAACCTAGAAGTACTTCATTTACCATAAAAGTCAAAGAAACAGGCTTAGATTGTGTCAGTGCTTTGGGGATTGTGGCTATATAAAGGTTTATAAAATTAAGGGAAGTTATGAACAGAGTGAGTAACGATCAGGTATATTACACTTATAATTGTCTTTGCATTGAAGTGGCATGATACAGTGGTTAAGACCATATGGCCTGTGGGTTAAGATTTCTTGGGTTCAAATCCCAGCTTTACCATTTGTTAGTGATGAGGTCTTGGGCAAGTTAGTGTCCTTAAGTTCTTATTAACTGTTTTGTTTGTTTGCTTTGGTGGGGGTGGGGTAGAGGTAAGGTGGCATTAAATGAGATACTTCATATAGATATCAGTATCATGGTAGAGTATTGATGTTATTGTCACTAAAGTATTTTTTCAAGCAACTTTGTTATCCTTAGCTTTCTATTCCTGTCATGGTCATGTAAGTCATGAGGTTAAAACCAAACAAACCTGAGTGGGTATTTTCTTTGATTCAGAGGAATACAAGGAGACCATATGTACTAAACTTTAAACTTTTAACTGCTCACATTTAGCTTTGCACATAAGCCTTGAAAGAATAACACCCATCTTGAAATTAAATTCCGTTAACCTTGGGTGGAAATTTGGAGTTTTAGAATTCCTTAGAATCTCTTAAGCCTCTGGAATGTTGTTAAGGCAGCCCTGACTCAGTGTGCCCTGCCTGTAGGTCAGGTTAATGGGGGCTGCTGGGGCAGTGACCAGAATGTATACTTCCATAGTGACAATTGTGGTTCATGTAGAAAGGAAGATGGGCGTACTTTAATTTTCTAAGTGATCTGAAGTATCTGGAAATACAGTAGACATTTTTGGTCTTGAATGCTGTTTTGGTACCAGTGTCTGTTAGCATCCAGTGGTATCACTGAGGGTTATATGTAAGCTCTTACTCCATTTTTTTTTTTTTTTTTTTGGATAACTGTTACTGCTTTAGACCCCTTTACATATTTTTAAGATTCTTTACTAATCAACAATATATTTTATTTAGCCAGTGGTTAAATTGTGTGACAGAAGTTTCCTTATGAACCATTCATCTCCCTTAAACATTCCTATGTCTTTTGACATGTAAATCCCTAAATAACTTAGTTTTAATCACAAGACTAAAATCTGGATTAAGGAAAATCAAATTTGGTAGAGACATTTTATGTATAGTTAAAACTGCTGCTGTTTAATTATCCCTCTTTCTATTGGAAAGGAACCTTGACAGTAGTTGTTCAGAAACATATTTGAAATTTTTATATTAAATTGGGTACAATTTAATTGGACAAAATAAAATATTGTATATGTTCAATAAATAGTTTAAAAATTATGTGCCTGAAGAATGGAAAGTGGTTGTTGTTGGTAGAGATCTTTTAGAAAGCTTGAAGAGTCATCTCTTCCACTGCTGTATCAGAATCTTTGGGAAGGTCTGCTTGGGAATCTCCATTTTGAGAAGCTCCTTAGGAGATTTTTATGCACACTGAAGTTTTAGACCCACTGCTGAATTCTCTACTGACAGCTTTAGGATATCGGCTTCTGCTCTTCTGATGGAAGCTACTCTTCCCCAGTTGGGGGAAGAACAGGGGTGAGCTGAGGCAGCTCTTCCTGATGCCCTGCCGTGCTCTGTGCTGGGAAATTTCCAAAGCTATCAGTGTTTTGAGTCCTCTTTCAGCTGGCACTCCTGTGGTGAAGGAACATGTCATGTTAATGGTGATGCCCAACCCAGAGCCTTCATGTGTTTCCTAAAACATTCATACTTCCTAGCAGGGGAGGAAATTGCAGGTGAGGAAACATAAGAGAGTTTAAGTGGTCTTCTGGAGCCGGGACTGGAACTGAGGTTGATTTGATTTTAATGCCCAGACTCTTTTCTTTCTGTCTTTTTTTTTTTTTTTTGCCGCGCCGAGCAGTTTGTGGGCTCTTAGTTCCCTAACGGGGATTCAACCTGGGCCCCGGCAGTAAAAGTACCATGTCCTAACCACTGAACCGCCAGGTAATTCACTACTTTTTTTTTTTGTTAAGCCCAGACTCTTTTTGATTTACAATATTATATAAACTTCAGGTGTACAGCGTACTGATTCACACTTTTTATAAAGCCCAGAGTCTTACACTATCCTTGCTACCCTCCTTTTAGTGGAAAGAACGATGGGTTGTCGGTTAAGGTAGCCTTGGGTTGGAAGGATGCCTCTATCATTTACTGGCTTCACTAGCGACTTTACACATCCCCAAATTCAGTGTCCTCATCTGAAAAGCAGGCATGAGGATTGTAAAATTCTAAGGTTATTGTGAGGATTAATCGACCACATTTTTAGAGTGCTTCAGCGTATTTTTATAGTTCTGTCCCAGAGTAGGCATTCTAATAAATGATGACTATTATTTCATAACTTAAGGTAAGGTGAGTGTGCCTTATGGAATGAACCAATTTTAGGCTAAATGAGTTTGTCAGATTATGAAATGTATGTTTTCCTATTCTGATGTGGTGTGATAACTAGAAACAAGGAAGGTGCTGGATGTGTGAAGGGGTTTTCTTGTGGGAAAACAGTGTAGACCTCTATTTTTTATCTAGTACCCATATCCTGGTAAATTCTAAATTTGATTCTAGCCCAGACCCTTCCTATAGCTCCAGACTCTAGTAGTAGCTCCAGATGTTTCTGTTGAAATGCCCACAGGATGTTTCCATCAGTTAACCCCTTAACATGTCCAAGTCTAAACTCGGGCTCTTCCTTCCAACACCTGCACCCTTCTGTTAGGGTTCCCTACATCAATGAGTGGAATTGCTCTCCATCTGCATCCTCCACAAAATCTAATCTTTCATCAGAGTCTGCTGATTGTTATCCCCTGTGTCTCTGCCTTCTCAACTTTGTCTTCCCCACCATCACCTTAGTCTACGCTACTGTCACCTCACACTCAACTCTTCCCCTGCATTTCTCTTGCCCCCTCCATGATTCTGCCACATTGGATATTTTTTCAACATACAATTGGTTGTCATACCTTATTTAAAACCCTTCAGGAATTTTGCCTTATTCACTTACTCTGCCTTTTTTGTTTCACGTGCATTCCCTCTTTAGCTGTGGCTGGCCTCTTTGCTTCTCTTTCCTGACTTTGAATGTGCTTCTCTCGTAAGTGCTTTTAGACCTTTGCACTTGATGTGCCCAGATTTGAACACTTCCCATACCTTTCAGATCTCATGTCAGTCTTACTTTAGGTCTTTGCTGCTCTCTGGGATACATCAAGTCTCCTGTTATAAAATCTCATGGTGGGGAATTTCCCATATTTTTAGTAGCATTTATCTCTGTTTGCAATTATGTATTTGCATGGTTGTTGGATACTATTTGGTTCTCCAAATAAAATGTAAGTTCTGTGAGACAGTTTCAGCATCTACAAAGGCCTGGAACAGCCCTGACAGCAGATGAGAAATATTAAATGACTGACTGAACTACATAACTAGGCAATTAAAAGACAATCTTTTATAACTAAAAGATTAGTTCTAAAGTGAGGTAAGTATACATGAAGTCACAGTGTTGGCAGGTTAAGCATTGTTACTTGGGAATACGTTTGTTATTGTAGCATTGGTTTCATGAGCCTCTAATTTTACTTAAAGACTAGTAGTGTTTTGAATTTTGAATTTCTGAGTACAGATTAAGAGCTTCCAGAAGTTGATTGTACTTTAATGACTTTTAGAGTCAAAACTTTCCCCTTTCCTCACATCTGGACAGTATTTGAAGTTCACAATTTACAAAAGATATAGTTGGTTGTGTACTTCTTGATGTTTACTATATGGAATGTATTTATTTATGTTATTTGCCTAAGGCATAAGATTTTTAAAATGCTACCAAAACTTACGAAGTCAAGAAATCATAGATGTTATAAAAGGTTTTTTCAGCTCTTATACAAGTTAGAAAAAATGAAGAAGATTAATATGATATTGGAATTGTGCTTTTATGTTACTTTTTGGTATTTGGACCTTAATTTACTGTATGATTATCGTTAGCAAATTGAAATGTTCTTGTGAAAACTCTTAAGGCTATAGTATTTTCTTGAAAATTGGTTTAGTACTGTTGTTTACATTGTAAAATTAGTGCTTTCAATAAGATTTTGGTTTCCATCTATCCTGAATTCTCCTTAGGAGTGCACAACTTCAAAAATAAAGAGGCACAGTCAGCAGAAAAAAGAGGTGGTCTGAGCATTTATGCGTTAAATATGCATGTTAATTAGGAAAAAAATTAGGAAAATATGAAAACAGATGTTACATAAATTATTGCAGTCCCAGGGCAGCAGTAACTTATACACTGACAGTAATTTTTATATGTGCATGTGTATGTCTATTTCTAGATTTCTCAATGTTTATGCAATTCCGTAGAGAATAACTAGAAGAATGGTATATCCTTTCAGTGAGACAGCAGTAAACATTCCTTCTGCATGTGGCTTGCTGAGCGAGTCTAGGCATAACATACACTTTTCCTGTACAGATAGCCTTCCGTGTTTCCTAATTCTTCCTGTAGCCTTCTTCCTTCCTTCTTGGTTTCTTTGATAGTATGTCAATGAGATCTTTTATTGGATTATGTCCTGTCGAAACAATAAAATGAATCATGATCCCAGCAGTGTAAGAAATGTAAAATTGACTGGGATGTAAAGTATGTGTTTAGAAACAAAGCAAATCACAACTACTGAGGACACTGATTGTAGTGTCACTTTTTCTTTGGTTACGGTTGTACTTTCTGAAGAAATAGCCATCATTCTCTGAACAGTATTGACACAGTAGTGTGACAATCTATACTAAGTGTTACATAAACACACATTTATCAAATATACATATATTGGAATAATTGAAAGATCCTTGAATGTCTTTCACTGTAAAGAGACATCCATAATATAAAAATGGTTTATATTTTTACAAGGGAATGATGAGAAATAGAGACATGTTTTATTTCAGTGGTGTGGCGATTTTTAGTTCAGCCATGGAGAAAAACCATGTGACTATATTGCTGTCCAGGGAGCTGCTGACAATGTCTAGATATTTCCCATACATAGATTATATAATTTAGAAACATGTTGTTTGTAACTTTTCAGATGAGATTGAAAGTTAAAATAAGGAAATCCTCCATCAGAAGGTAATAAATCATTCTCTTTATCAAATGAACAAACAAAACATGAACTATATTCAGTATAGGGGCACAGAACAGTTTCCTTAAATCTCTCTGGAGATCAATGCTACATTCCTTGGTATTCTTCAGAAATCATACTTTGTTATTTGGTTGTAGTAGCATATGATGCTCAAATGTGTTTTAAGTAATTAATTTCTTTTGCATCCCAGTAGGTTTCAGATACATCTATTATCATAATGTTTTTCAGTTCTGTGTTTTTGATATATATTTTACCTAACTACTGTTGTCCTTTTGTACATATGCTGAGTCACCAGTAAGCTGTAACAGGTTATTGGGAGTAAAGTAAACTAATACAGAATGAAGTCTAGAAAAGAGTGATAATAATATATTTAGTAATTTATTATTATTTAGAGGTTCTTTACCTAAATTAGATATTTAAGAAATTCCATTTTTCTTGATTTTATGTAGAGATACATCTATGTCAGATATGATTTGTGAAAGTAGATTGAAGTATATTACTAAAGATGATAAATGTTTTTCTTTTTCTACAGTCAAAAAGGCTATGGAAATTAATTTTTAATTCACAAATAATATTTACTTGCCACACTGATACATCTGTATTCTAATTTTATGTTTTATTTATGCTTTGGAATTCATTTTCAGTGGAATTTTTTTCACATTTGTTTGCAAATGTCAGATTCCCATTTTTTATTTTATGTGATTTTAATACTTGATATTAGTTTACTATTGTGTTAGTAGTGTATTTCTTATTTGAACACTTTTATTTCATTTCAGTGAAACAAAGTGATAACAGGTGATTTGTTTTATATTGAGGTGTTTTAGTTTTTTTTTTTATTATAATGCTTTTTATTGTAGGCATTTTAAAGTGAGTTTCTTCTAGGAGCTAAAATAGATAATTGCAAGAGTGATTAAAGAATAAGCTAACATTTGTCCCCTAAGAGCCAAAAATATTATGACATAAACTTTTTCAGCTTGCTTTTTGCATTGATGGCTTTGGTTTAGGGTTCCTTTGCTTAGGGAGAGGATATTTGAAGCTATTTTATTTATTTATTTTTCTAGGTATTTGCTGTTTTTCCTGCAGCTCAGTTGAGGGATAACTCAGCTGATCTCTATTTCTTGATTCTTTAGTTCCGATTGGCCAACCAAGACTTTTATTTGGCAAACTCTGTCGTACAGAACCTGACATCATCTATGACCCATAACAAGAGCACGCGTTTTCAAGTGTCAATTAGATTTGTGGATCAATAAGGTTTTCTTGAAAGGTAAGTGTATATTTATTCAAAACGTACATTTAAAAATTCAGTACTATCATCAGCTGTCTTAGTCTGTTTGGGCTTTTGTAACAAAAATCCTATAGACTGGGTGACTTATAAATAACAAAAATTTATTTTTCACTGTTTTGGAGGCTAGGAAGTCTAAGATCAAGGTGCCAGCAAATTTGGTGTCTGGTGAGGACCCACTGGTTCATATATGGATGTCTTCTTGCTGTGTCTTCACTTGGTGGAAGGAATGAGAGAGCTCTCTAGGATCTCTGTTTATAAGGGCACTAATCCCATTCATGAGGGCTCCACCCTCATGACCTAATCGCTTCCCAAAGGCCTCACTCCTAATACCATTACACTTGGAATTAAGATTTCAGCATATGAGTTTTGGGGGGTGATAAACATTCATTTCATAATAATACCCTCACTATAGTTACAGTAATGTGTTTTATATATTTGTGTGCAAAAACTATGTGTGGGTGTGTATGTGTGTGTTTATATACTGCTGCCAGGTTTAGATTGCAGGCTCTTTAAGGGAATAATGTTGCCCTCTAGCACAGAGTTCCCTGATCAGTTTCTTTCCACTTATATATATACCCACCAGCTTCCAATCTGTTCCTTTCCTTCATTGTTTTCCTTCTCTTTTAATGAGCCTGCATGAGGGCTTTAAAAATACGTTCCCACCAGCAGACTTTTAGCACTTTTCTTACTGAATACTTTTTGTTCCATATTTCTTTTCCTTCCCTTTTCGTCTTTCCTTCTTTCCTACCTTCCTACCTTCTTACCTCCCAACATTCATTAAATATGTTGGAGTTGTGAAATTAGAATGATTGAACTTAGCATTGAAGGTATCTCAGATAGGTAGCATTCACATTTTTTTTTTAACCACAACCCATAGTAAGAAATAAATTTTATACTTATGAGCCATTTCCCACAGGTATAAATGCACAAATGAAACAAACAAGAGTTAAAACCATTCTACCCTGGCTACCTTGAATGTATGCTGTGCTCTATTCTATTATATTTTTTGGGGGGTATATTTAATATATGCTGATACCCATAATTAAATTTACTTCCCTATCCAATAGTGGATCACCTTTGCAATTTCTGAAGTCATACTTTAGATCACTTGTATGTTTGCTCATGACTGACTTGTAGGGAAAATAAATGGAATCAGGCAGTTTGTTTTCTGTTTCAGTCAAGCTGCCTTTTCTTCTGCCTCCCCTGTGCTTCTCATTTCTGTCGATTCATTACAAGTTATCAAATAACTTGGGGAAAGAACTGTGTAACTGCTGGGAAATACTAGAGCACTTATAGGTTCTTCTGTAGTAACAACATAGATACCAAAGGTCATATCTCAAAATATAAAAGGAAGATAAATCTTTGATAGAATCATTCCTTTGTAGTAAGGTATATATTTCTTTATTCTCTTCTTGTTCTTTCTGTCTGTGTAAATTGTATGTGCATGCTAATGCTCTCAAATCATTCTTGGTTTAAAACATTTTAAACTTCCAAAGCCTTTTATATCAGCTTAGAATAACAGATTTTTCCCCAAAGTGGTCTATTCTAGTGCTCCTTCCCATTTCGTTTAACATTTTTATCCTTTTAATAAGTTGCAAACATTTAAAAATTGTAAATGTAATATATTTTATTAGAAAGTTTGGTATATACAGACAAGTAAAAAGAAAATAAAAATTATCCCTAATCCAATGCAGCTAAAGCAGTTCTAAGAGGAAAGTTCATTGCCACAAACACCTACATTAAGAAAGGAAAGCTCAAGGTGTCCACTCTCATCACTTTTATTCAACATAGTTTTGGAAGTTCTAGCCTCAGCAGTCAGAGAAGAAAAAGAAATAAAAGGAATCCAAATTAGAAAGGAAGTAAAACTGTCACTGTTTGCAGATGACATGATCGTATACATAGGATATCCTAAAGACGCCACCAGAAAACTGCTAGAGCTCATCAGTGAATTTGGTAAAGTTGCAGGATACAAAATTAACGTACAGAAATCTGTTGCATTCCTGTACACTAACAATGAACTATCAGAGAGAGAAATTAAGGAAACAATCCCATTTACCATCTCATCAGAAAGAGTAAAATACCTAGGAACAAACCTAACTAAGGAGGTAAAAGACCTGTACTCAGAAAACTATCAATATGAGATACTAATGAAAGAAATTGACAGCTACACAAACAGATGGAAAGATGTATCATGTTCTTGGATTGGAAGAATTAATATTGTTAAATGACCATACTACCACAGGTGATCTTACAGATTCAGTGCAGTCCCTATCAAAATACCAGTGGCATTTTTCACAGAACTAGAACAAATAATTTTAAAATTGGTATGGAGACACCAAAGACCCCAAATAGCCAAAGCAAATTTGAGAAAGAAGCAACGAGCTGGAGGAATCATGTGTCCTGACTTTAGACTATACTACAAAGCTTTGATAATTAAGAAAGACTCATACATCAATGGAACAGAATAGAGAGCCCAGAAATAAACCCACGTACTTATGGTCAGTTAATCTACAACAAAGGAGGCACAAATGTACTATGGAGAAAAGAGAGTCTCTTCAATAAGCGGTACTGGGAAAACTGGACAGCAACATGTGAAAGAATGAAATTAGAACATTCTCTAATACCACATACAAAAATAAACTCAAAATGGATTAAAGACCTAAATGTAAGACTGGATATTATAAAACTCCTAGAGGAAAACATAGGCAGAACACTCTGACATAAATTGCAGCAATATTTTTTTGGATCCATCTCCTAAAGCAAAGGAAAGAAAAGCAAAAATCAACATACAGGATCTAATTAAGCTTAAAAGTTTTTGCACAGCAAAGGAAGCCATCAACAAAATGAAAAGACAACTTACTGAATGGGAGAAGATATTTGCAAATGACATGACCAATAATGGGTTAATGTCCAACATATATACATAGCTCATACAACTCAACATCAAAAAAACAACCTGATTAGATAATGGGCAGATGAACTGAATAGACATTTTTCCAAAGAGGAAATGCAGATGGCCAACAGGCACATGAAAAGATGCTCAACATCACTAATAATCAGGGAAATGCAAATCAAAACCACAATAAGGTATCATTTCGCACCTGTCAGAATGGCTGTCATCAAAAAGAATACAAATAACAAATGTTGGCAAAGATGTGGAGGAAAGGGAACCCTTGTACACTGTTGGTGAGAATGTAAATTTGTGCGAACACTGTGGAAAACAGTTTGGAGGTTTCTCAAAAAATTAAAAAAAAGAACTATCACATGGCTCAGCAGTTCCACTCCTGGGTGTGTATTTAAACAAAACAAAAACACTATATCAAAAAGATACATGCACCGAGTGTTCATTGCAACGTTATTTACACTTGCCAGGGTATGGAAGCAACTCAAGTGTCCCTCAACAGATGAATGGATAAAGAAGATATTTTGTGTGTGTACACACACACACACACACACACACACACACACACACACACACACACTGGAATACTACTTAAAAAATGATAAAATTTGCCATTTGCAGCAACATGGATGGACTTGGCATTATGCTAAGTGAAATAAGTCAGAGAAAGACAAATATTGTTAGGCACTACTTACATGTGGAATCTAAAAAATACAACAAAATTAGTGAATAAAACAAAAAAGAAGCAGACTCACAGATACAAAGAACAAACTAGTGTTTACCGGCTGGGAGAGGGAAGGGAGAAGGGGCAATATAGGGGTGGGGATAAAAAGGATTATTATAGGATTATATGAAATCATCTGTGTTAAACTTTTGAAAATTGTAAAGCACTATAAAAACTGAGGAACCTTTCATTCAATGGAAAAAAGAAAAAACACACACTTAAAAAAAAGGAAAAGAAAGCCTAAGTAAATAACCTAAAATTACATCTCAAGAAATGAAAAAAGAACAAACTAAGCATAAAATTAGTAGAAGAATAGAACAAAACAAAAAGCACAAATAAATGAAGTAGAGATTAAAATAACAGCAGAAAATATCAAAGAAACCAAAGCTATTTTTTTTGAAAAACATAAAGTAGACAAAACTTTAGCTAGATAGCCAAAGGGCAGGGTGGAAAAAAACTGACACCACTGAAATACAGAGGTTCATAAGAAACTGCTGTGAAGTTATTCACCAACAAATTGGACAACCTAGAAGAAATGGTTGAATTTCTAGAAATATACGACCTATCAGTCATGAAGAAAGAGAAAATCTGAATAGTCCAATAGTAAGGAGATAGAATCAGTAATCCAAAACTTCCCAGCAAAGTCCTGTACCAGATGGCTTCACTGGTGAATTCTACCAAACATTTAAAGTAGAATTAATGTCAAACCTTCTCAAACTCCCGCCAAAAGTAGAAGAGGAGGGAACACGTCTGTTTTATCAGGCGAGCATTACCCTGATACCAAAACCAGGCATGGACACTACAAGAAAAGAAAATTACACACCAGTATTCCTGATGAACACAGATGCAGAAATCCTCAACAAACTATATTGAACCAAATTCAACAGCACATTAAAAGGATCACACACCATGATCAAGTGGGATTTTTTCCAGGGATACAAGTATGGTTCATTATCCACAAATCAATGTGATACACCACATTGATAAAATAAAGGATAAAAAGCATGTGATCATCTCAGTAGATGCAGAAAGAGCATTTGACAAAATTCAACATCATGGTATGAACTTTCAACAAACTGGGTATAGAGGGAATATATTAATAAAGACCACATATGAGAAACCCATAGCTAGCATCATACTTTATGGTGACAAGCTGAAAGCTTTTTCTCTAAGATCAGGAATATGACAAGAATGCCCAAACTTGTTGCCCCGCCCCCAACAAGAACCTGAGTGTTATTTTCTTGGGCTATTTATCAGGGTTGTTTTTTGCAGTGAGTAACCATGAGAAACAAGATGGTGTTTCCCATATTCAAAGAAGCAATCTCACCAATTTTATTTGACATAGTCCTGGAAGTTCCAGCCAAAGCAGTCAAACAACCGACAACAAAAAAACAAAACAAAACAAAACAAAAGAACCCTCAAAGTATTCAGATCAGAAAGGAAGAAATAAAACAGAGGTATGATATTAGATGTAGAAAACTCCACCAAAAAAACTGCCACAATTAATAAACATTCAGTAAATTTGCAGGATACACAATCAATATATAAAAATCTGTTGCATTTCTATACACTAACAATGAACTATCAGAAAGAGAAATTAAGGAAACAGTCCCATTTACAATTGCATCAAAAAGAATAAAACTCAGGAATAACTTTAACCAAGGAGGTGAAAGATATGTATACTGAATATTTTAAGACATTGATGAAAGAAATTGAAGTAGACACAAATAAATAGAAAAATAGTCTGTGCTCATGGATTGGAAGAATTGATATTGTTAAAATGTTCATACTACCCAAAGCAATCTACAGATTCAATGAAATCTCTGTCAGAAACCCAATGGCATTTTTCACATAAATAGTAAAAGCTATCCTAAAATTTGTATGGAACCACAAAATACCCTGAATAGCCAAAGCACTCTTGAGAAAGAAGAACAAAGCTGAAGGCATCATACTTCTTGATTTCAAATTATATTACAAAGGTATGTAATCTAACCAGTATGGTATTAGCATAAAAACAGACATAGAGACTAATGGAAAAGAATTGCAAGCCCAGAAATAAACCACACGTAGATGGTCAATTAATTTATAGCAAAAGATCTAAGAATATTCACTGGGGAAAGGATAGTCTCTTTTAATAAACAGTGTTGGGAAAATTGGACAGCCACAGGCAAAAGAATGAAATTGGACCGCTATCTTACACAATACACAAAAATTAACTCCAGAAGACTTGAACAGAAAACCTTGACCATAAAAGCTCCTAGAAGCAGATGTGGTAAGGTGCTTGACATTGGTCCTGGCAATGCTTTTTTGTTTTTTAAATTAGACACCAAAAGCAGAGGCAAAAAAAAGCGTAAATCAGTAAGTGGGCAGGAGTACATCAAAGTAAAAAGCAACACAGTATACACTTTAAATATCTTACATTTTATTATATTGAGGTCAGTTGTACATCAGTAGAGCTGAAAAAATAAAAGATAAAAATAATGTAAAAAAGAAACAAGCAAAAAATCCCTACTCCTATCTTCTGGTGATGAACTGATGTAATAGATGAAAAATATAACATTTGAAAAATTTTTACTTGGATTTAACATAGGGGAAAAAATGAAATGAAACTTAAATGATTAGTGAATCTGAGATAAATGTTCCTTCAAAATCATAAATATTTGATCCAAAGAGCCTTCCAATATGAAAGAAGATTATGGAAATCTTTAAATACTCTGGAAATAAGAAAATATGAAAAGACTGATCTAAAAGTAGAATATCTATTTTTTAGAATAATTTATTGAGGTGAAATTTATGTAACATAAAATTAAGTGAATAATTCAGTAGAACCCACCACCTCTCTCTAGTTGCACACATTTCCATCACTCCAAGGTAGAACGCCTTACTTTTTAAACAGTTTCTCCTCATTCTGACCTCCTCCCAACTCCTGGTATCCATCAGTTTGTATTGTCTCTAAGGATTTATCTATTTTGAATATTTCATATAAATGGAATCATATAGTACGTGACCTTTTATGTCTGGCTTCTTTCACTTGTAGTACTGTTTTCAGGGTTCATCCATATTGTAGCATGTGTCAGTACTTTATGCATTTTCACAGCTGAGTAATATTCCATTGTATATATAATTGTTTGGTTTGCTTCCACCTTTTGGCTCTTGTGAGTAGTGCTTCGGTGGATTTAGGTGCACATGTTCTTATTTGAGCACCTGTTTTCAGTTCTGTTAGGTATATACCTAGGAGTATAATTGCTGGGTCATGTTATAATTTTTTATTTACCTTTTTGAGGAACCACCAAGTTGTTTTCCACAGTGGCTGTAGCCTTTTATATTCCCACCAGCAATGTGTGAGGGTTCCAGTTTCTCCACATGTTGTCAAAACTTGTTATTTTCCATTTTTTTGATAATCAGAATATGATAGTAATAAATGACTTTCAGCAAAGTAACATTGTAGAGGGGTGATTATATTCATTATTTCTAATATAGTGATTATATATCAATTCAGAGTATCACTTAATTCTGTGTTCCGTGCAGAATTAACTGACCAGTAGAAATTGTTTTCCAGAACAAAAGATTTCTTAGTTTTCTTCATCTTCTCAAAAATACTGTATTTTGCTTCATATTTATACCATTTTTTTCCCCTGCCTGTGTGTATAGTTCTTTGTTTTTACCAGAGTTTTAAATTACCATTCTTTTTGCTTAATGCTCATAGGAGGTCTATGTCTCTCCATTTATGGATAGCACACCACAGCTGTACTTTTAGGCTTTAAAATGTATGATTTTAAATCACAAAATAAATTTTTGTTAGGTTATCTACTGTCTTGTTGAAGAAATACATCACTTAACCTGGACCTCCTGTTTTAGTATGGACCAGAGCTTCGTTGGCCTTTTGCGGAACTGTTACACTCCGATTTCTTTTCATTATATTTCTGGGTTAGTTCTAATGATTCTTGTGTCCCACTGTCACAATTTAAATAAATTTTCAGAAGGTTGAATGGTGAAAGATGAATTTTCTGAGTTATGCATATTAGAAAATATTTTTATTCTCACAGTTGATTGATAATTTATCTGGGTATATATTAGTATTTCTAGATTTAAAATAATGTTCCTCAGAACTTTGAAGACTTTGCTCAGTTTGTTTCTAACATCCATTATTCCTCCTGAGAAATTTGAAGCCAGTCTTACTCATTGAAGAGTTTCCTAGGAGATATTAACAGTGAAAACAAAATAGAGAAAAATGCATGATTTGATTATGCTTGCTTTTTAGGGTAGAGAGGTTGACAAGAAGCAAGATAAATAAGTAAAATATGTAGTCAGTTAGATAGTGAGGCTATAAAGGAAAATAAAGCAAGGAGGGGAGGATAGAGAGTTAATAGCATAGGGGGACTGATGGAAATTGTAAATAGGGTGGTCAGGGAGTACCTCCCTGAGAACGGAACACTTTAGTAAATGTCAGATGGAGGTGACGGAGTGAGCACCTCAAGCAGAGCGAACAAGTAGTACAAAGGCCCTGATGTAGGAATATTACTGATGTGTTCAAGGAACAACAGAGGGGTCAGTGTGGCTGCGGCAATGTGAGGAGAGAGTAGTAGGGATTAAATTAGAGAGATAACTGGGAATCTAGTCTTTTAGAGAGGTGCATTTGGCTTTTATTCTGAATGAGATGGGAAGTTATTGGCAAGTAAGTATCAACATCTGATGTATAGTTTAAAAGAATTACTCTGCCTGGTTGAGAAAGGATTGTAGAGGGAGCAAGGGCAGAAGCAGAGGGACCATGTAGAAGGTTAGAGGTGAGAGGTAATTGTGGTTTGAACAACAGGATTTGCTGATGGATTGGATTTGAGTTATGAGTGAAGGCGGGGAGTCAAATACGCCTCTGGTAATGTTTTTGGTCTGAATAACTAGGAAGATAAGAGTTGTATTTAATGAAGAAGGGGAAGCTTATAAAAGGAGAAGGTCAGGGGTTTGGTTCTGGACATGCTAAGTTGAAGATATTTATTAGACATTTAAGTGGAGAGGTCAAGGAGACAGATACTATCCCAGAGTTCAGGGGAAAGGTCCGAGATGAAGGAAAAGCTGTGAAAGTTATCAATTGTGGATGGTATTTTTAAAGGGGTAATATTGATGCAATCCAGTAGATACAGCTAGAGGCAACTGAAGGCCCCAGCTTTGGGGCCCTTTACATCTAGGGGTCAGGAGAAGAGGAATTAGTTGAGGAGGCCAGGGAAGGAAAACCGAGCTAGGTAAAAGGAAAACTTCTTTGGCTTTCTAAATATCTGTCCAGCTCAGGAAGCTAAGTGATGTAAATGTGCCAAGGAAGGGGAATGATCATCCGTGGCACATGTTGCTGAAATGTGAAGTTTTACATGAGCTGTGAATTGATTGTTGGATTTAGCAGTGGGAGGTCATTGGTGACTTTGAGAAGAGCAGTTTCAGTGGAGGACAGAAGTCACACTGGAGTGGGTTCAGGGTGGAGTGGGAGGAGAAACATGTGGCAACTGAAGGGGGAAAGTTGGTCAAGAGACAATTTTTTTTTTTTTTTTTGAGTAGAAGAGAAGCAGCATACATCAATATTGAGAATGCCCCAATAAAGAGGAATAAACTGATGATACAGGAAAGCGTAGTGAATTGCTGAAGCAAGGCGCACAAGTGGAGAGACTGGCCTTAGGTAGGAGCATGGGTGGTTTATCCTTAATAATAGGAAGGCAGGCAGCACACACAGGCACAGATCCATCTGTAAAAGTCTTCGGTCAAGCTTTGTGTTACTTCCGGGATATGTCACATACCAGAAGCGTCACGACTAGCTGCCTCCCACTTCTTTAGGCTTGTCCTGTTCAGTTTACCGCTTTGTGATTTTTATTGTAGTAACGTAGGTGAATGGTGGTTTCCAGTTTAGGAATTTTGTACTTTAAAAAATTCTGTTACTATAATGAAGACATACAACAAGCATTTATGAAGGATGCACCTCTTGAAGTTTTTGAAAAATCTCAAATGTGTAAATATTTCTGGAGTGTGTTCTAGAGAACCACCAAGCTACATTAGGATCAGAAGCAGAAATGCTTTCTCACACCAGCCTTGGGCAGCTTGTGGTTCAAATTCACTTATCAGAAAAATGATAAATTACTTCGTGTCCTGGATTGCTTGAACAAGTGTGAAATCATGAATGTAAAAATCTACGAATGCCTGGAGTCTGTTGTGCTCCTTCTGACTCATACTTCTCCCAGTCACCTCAGCGCAGGAGCACACTTGATAAATACGGGATACAGTGATAGCGTTAGAGTTCCAGCATTTTCTTCCTGGTGTAAGGTGATCCCTGGGATCACTCTCATGTGTTTCTGAAATGGAATAATGTTGCTCTTCGTACCCATTCTTGCTCAAGTTCCCAGTTCTCGATAGTGATACAGCTTCCCCGCTGGCTGTAGAAACTGCTTATGTTGTCTTGGGACATGATTCAAGCAGCGTGTTTGCTGTGCTCCAGTACTGTAGAGTTTAAGTTAAGAAGGATAACAGGTGGGAAAGGAATTAGGTGACCCTTGAACAAGACAGGTTTGAACTGCATAGGTCCGTCTATACGTGGATTTTTTCAATATAAATATAGTAAATACTGTAGTAGTACACGGTCCATGGTTGGTTGAATCTGCAAATGCCTAGCAACCTTGGATACAGACAGCCAACTGTAAATTATATTTGAACTAATCCTTGCATTATTCAAGGATCAGTTGCAATTGTGAGACCAAAAAACTGACTAGCCTTGTGCTTACTTTTCCGCATAGCACCTCTAGTGGGTCCCTCTTGGGTTTAAATAACTAATTTTTATTATTTGCAGACCCTGCCTTTTCCTAAAACCTGGCACAAGTTCCTTGGTCACTGGACTGGAAGACATTTTTGAGTAATATCTCCTTTATATCCATACATGCACTTGTCTTCCTAGGACACATTTACTGAGAGTCAGTATATTTGGTTTACTGTCAGCTTACTTAGTTCTCCGTCTTTGGAAGCACCAACTGTTATGGAGGTAATAATTAGAAATAAGATGACTTCGGCTTCTTATAACTTTATTCTGATTCCCTCTAAAGGCAGGGTCTAGCTTATTGCGTTCCCCTTTAAGCAAGAATGAAAGTTCCCTCTTTTTCTTTGGTATGTGCCCACATTATATCATGGTCTAACATGTGACATATAACTGTTATTTGTGGTGAGGCCACCCAGTACATCACGGGCTAACTCTGAGAAGGGTCTTTGGCGAGTTCTCCCTTTTACAGGCAAATAGTCAAGGTGTCACCCGCCACTCCTTCACCATCTTCTTAGCTGATTCCCTGTTAAATAACTTTATTATTTAATATCATTTAACTTGTCTCCTTCCCTGGGCTTCACATATACATTTCTCCAGTAAGCTGCCATTTTGTCATCCGGACTTGGCTTCTGTGTTTAGGTTGTTGACTTAAACCGGTTGCAGTGACTTTCCCTTTATAACACAGACTTGTTTTCAAAAATCCCAGCTATCTTATTCTGACACACTTGTGTTCCTTTGTAAGTTCCATCCGCAAACCTCCAAGTCCATCCTAATAGTTTTTCCAGGTTAAACAAAACAGTTAGCATCTCTGTGAGGTTTTATGCTAGTGGCATATTTTGAGTAACACTTAAGAATGGTTCTTCCTAAATATTTTTCATTCAATTAAAACATTTTAAGTGGAGAAGATCTTTGGGAGTGTCAGGAGAAGGTGAAAGGGCGATGCTCTATTTATAGACTCTAAAATGTCATCAGCTTCCAGAGTAGAATCAATTTGAATTCATCTATTCATTTGATCAACAAATATTTATTGACTGTTTACGCTATGGTGGGTACTGAGCTAACTCAAATATGTCATTTTATGATGTTTTCCTTTTTAAATTGGATGACGTAAGGAGACTCAGTTTTCTTTTTCTTTCTTTCTTTTTTTTTTTTTTTTGGCCTAGTTCATTGTGAATTTTCCTAGGTTTTCAGTGTACACACGCCACACATAACTCTCACTTTTTGATAATGGAGAAACAGCCAACTCTAGATAATGAAATGTGGAAAATATGGAATCTGCTTCTCTTTCTCTCCCACTTACTCACTTTTACAAAGACTTATCGGACAGTGAACTTTATCACCACTTTCACCTCCGCTTCCTTGTGGTTCTACTAGTCTCTGTGGTACCTGGTAGACCTGAAAGGAGCATCATGAACTGGAAGGGAGAAGTTAGATGAACACATAATTAGACAAACAGAAAAGGGGTCCGTTATACGTGAGAGGTCACTGTATTTCTATTTTACGTAGAAGTCTGAAGTTTTTACTTTAGGTTATTCCCGCTTAGGAATACTTTAAAAGTAGGCCGTGAAAAGCTAACCCATTTAAAGGGGATTTTTAAAATCTTTAATTTGTAACGATTTGACCATTACGATGCTAACATTTTAATATTGTGACAAAATAGGTTTTCTGCTATTAAAAATATGTTTTAAAAATTTTATAAATGCTTAAGAGTTACTTAATTTCTTCAGTGTTTAGGGAATATTGACTGAAGATATCTTGAAAGCCTAAATTACTTGGAATATATTTGAAACCTCTCTTCTCATGTACTTATCTTCAACATATTTTTGGGTCATTTATAGTATGGGCTTAAAGTTTGAAGTTTTACATTTTTAGTCTTATAAAGACTTATAAATATGTTTCTGTTAGTACTATTGGAACTAAATAATTTTATCCACATAATTGTCCTTCAGCTGTAGCTGTCTAGAATAAAATTTCTTGAAATAAGCAGTCATTTTCCATTTGAAATAACCATTTAGAAATGTTTTTCATCTGATAACATGTATTTTATTCTTTATAAATAGCACAGAGGAATTGAAGTATTTATGTATCTAAGGGAGGTTATCAGCTCAAGTTCAATAGTATGTTTGACATTATTAGGCTGAGGATATTTTATAATTAAAAAAATAGGTTTATTATTACTTTTGTAAAATAGGTGTACTTTTGTTATATCTTACGTGTTAATCTCATTTCGTATTGAAGTCACCAATTAAAAGGGAATTGTGTACCAGTGAGGTTCTAAAACCTTGACATTATTTTAATCTGATAACAAATGGGTTTAAGTTCATGTTCTTTCATTTGTTGGCAACAAATCTAAACCTGTATTTTTTGGATTTATGAGGATAAGTCCTGCTTTGGCAATCTTGGAGATCCTCAAGAGAATAGTTAAACAGTGATTAATCATTGTTTCTTCACTGAGTGTGCAGAAAAGAATGGAAAAGCTGCATTTCACACTTCTGAAGCAATTAATCCCCATGATCTTAGCCAGGTTTGTCTTGTAGATAAGTCGGGATACAAAACGCTACCTAATTTATCAATGTATGCATGCCATAAAGTATAAAACACACAATTTATTTCATATCATTTATAGTCAAATGTAAAAAAAGAGTGACTTTGCCATATCCAAGAGTGTTTCCTACATTACCTTCATATAAACTAAGTACCAGAGATTACAATGGGATTCCTGTTTATTGTGCACATCTGGCGCAGTCACTATGCATTTTCTCATTCACTTGCTGGCATTTTTAGTGATTGTGGCATAAATCACCTTGCTAATCAGAAACATAAGTGACGGGAAGTCATCTCCTTCTTTTGAACAATGGGAAAAAACATATGGCTTCTTAGACAGGACTTGGCTGTTATACTATTTATGTGGCATTATATTCTGTATTTAGAATTTCATATTAATTGCAGTGATTTGATTGAAGGCACTGAACACCCAGGGCTTGTGGTCAAAGTATTTGTTTTGTATCATTTTCATAACAAGTAAACAAAAAAGGGTAAAATGACATGCCTTGCATTAAAATTTTTTAAAAATAAAAACTATTCTGTGAACAGTTTTAAGATTAAGACAAATTGAAGAAAATATATTTAAAAATGTGTGGATGTTTCTATAGATGCGTAGTTATAGTAATTACAAGTTAGTTTTTAATTATACCTATTTCAAGTCACTGCATAGGTAGGAATAAAAATTACTGTCCTTTAAGTGCTAAACTGTAATCGACAGTAGTTTGCTTTTCTGGAAGTACTATTATTTCAAGATGGGTTGCATTTTTGGATGAATTGTTGTTTATTAGTTGGAACCATATACTGCATATACTACAGCTAAAAGAAATTTATATGTGCAATGCAGACTTTAAAGACCACCCTCAGTCAATTTGTTGCTGCTTGTTACAGAATGCTTAGTCTAAATTTGGAGGGTTTTTTTTTTCCTCAGTAGATAACTTACTTCTCAAAAGGTAGTGAATAAAATGGCCTTTTATACTTATTTGACTTTGTAATACTTACCTTTCTATCCCTTATCACTTTCCATTTTCTTACGTGGGTGGCAGGAAAAGATTTATTTTGAACATGTAAATTTCAAATGCAAATTTATTTGTTCAGAGAACGTTATGTGTTTTAAAGTTTGTTTTCTATATTACATTTGACTATAGATTAGTGAGGTCAATTTTTAAATAAATACATCAGAACCTGTTTATTCAAATGTGTGTTATTCCATTTGAAATAGTCCCCTTGGGAAGATGTATACATAATCCATTAATCAAAGTATTTTAGCAATGCCTCTTTTTGAATTCAGTGGAATTGATGTGTAGCTGCTCAAAATGGATATTTTGAAGGGAGATAAGATTCATTTTGTGTATATATGTGCTAGTATTTTTGTTTAAAATCAATCAATCATAATGGCTTGTGCTGCAGCCTGTATATATCTTGTAGATAATTGGACTCTCTGAATAGAAATAGAGTTTTAAAAAACTGCCTGAATTTTAAATAAATGGTCATATTTATCCATTTTGTTTTAGAAGTCTTTTATGTTATCGTTTCAAGGACCACCTGCAGTAGGAGTCCACAAATTGAATAAATGCAACATAAGGAGAGGTTGTTTTTCCCCCACCCTTTCGTTGCTTATTTCAAAAATGCAACCATCCAGATTCTCTAAGGGAATAGTGTGCTATTTTTTAAAATAAATTTATAACTGAATTGAGGCCTTCTTTCTAGATTAAAATTATCCAGTGCTTAAAATTACCTGAAATCTACACCATACTGCCTCAATCCTTGTCCATTTTTATTTCCTTTATGCCTTCAAAGCCTCTTCCCTCTCCTTTTAAAGATCGAGCTATACTTGTTGTAAAGATTAATTTTTAAAGCATAAAATTTAAAACACACATATGTATTTCCTTTTTCTTTACGAAAATATAAAAATTCTAGGACGACTGGTTGTTAAAATCCAAAAAATAGGCAATTTATGAGACGGCTAAAAGTATCAAAATAGATAAGGAAAAATAAGAAGCTCTATTTTTAGTGACTGAAGACTTTGGAATTTGTTAGTGTTGGAGCTTTGAGGAAAATTTTCTTTCATAAAATGCTTGTGGTAAAAAGTATATTATCCTGAAGTATTTGCTTATTCATCATGTTTATAAAGCCAAGGATTTAATTTCTAAGTGTATATCAATTTTTGAATGAAATTGAACTACCAGTAATGTTGATGTTCACTGCACATTTCCTTTAAAATGTGCTTTTGTTTTCAGAGACCTTGCATTATGTTTTTTTCCTCTAGTCCATTCTTTGTCTTATTTACATTCATACTTTATTGGTACAGATTACCCTCTAATGTAGAGTCTGAATCCAGTGTGGAACTTGCAAGAAAAGTTATTGTTCTTTCTTGCCTGTGTTCTCATGGCATAAAGAATGGATCCTCGGGCTTCCCTGGTGGAGCAGTGGTTGAGAGTCCGCCTGCCAATGCAGGGGACACGGGTTTGTGCCCCGGTCCGGGAGGATCCCACATGCCGCGGAGCGGCTGGGCCCGTGAGCCATGGCCGCTGAGCCTGCGCGTCCGGAGCCTGTGCTCCGCAACGGGAGAGGCCACAACAGTGAGAGGCCCGCGTACAGCGGAAAAAAAAAGGATGGATCCTCCCATTGTAGGGATGACTCTCTGGTGATCCCCAGCCAGGCGGCTTCTTGCTTGCTCTCCTGTCTCTGGCCGTTCTTTTCCCACCCCGGTGTCGGTCTGGAAATGCCTTTCGGAATGCCGACAGAGGAGGATGCTTTCTACTGCCCTACGTGCTGCAGGGTGGGTGATGTGACGCTGCTGGCCTAATCATCCTGGAATTCAGATAAAAAGGGTAATTTGTGAAATATTTCCCCATAAGGGAGGCTTTCATTTGTCAGTGGGCAAGCTGCTTTGAGTGACACACATAATTCAGGAATTTTAATGTAAAGTTTTTAATGGAGTATATTAAGTATGAGAAACATGGAGCACGAAAGGGCAGTGCATGTTTCAATAGTTGTGTGTTTTGTTTTAGTGTTTAAGACTCCGTCTGTGCGGCATGTCCCCAGTGTGGCCCTTGCTTGTGTCCCTTGCGGGGGTTCAGCCACATCTGGGGCGTGGCTGGCCTGCCACTAGTCTTCGATGTGTAGGAACAAAAGTGAAAATTTTTTAATGAAAAAATAAAGCGTAAAGAGCCAGACCTGGTGATGCCATCTCAGCTGTTAGAGCAGGAGCGTTTCTGAATTCAGCCCGGAGTCTGTTTTGCTTTCGGGTCTAGACCTCTCAGGCCTTGCATCAGAGACAGTGGAGATAGAAGGATACCTGGGCTGTAAGAAAAAGAAATTAAGAAAGAACAAGAGAACAAGGAGAAATATAAGATGTTTGGGGACAAGTGGCATGGTCCTTGTACCCTCTAAACTTAGAGTCCAGTAGAAAGGCATCATTTCCCCTTTTTTGCCACCATCCACTGAGTGTCTGGCATTTTACGGAGTGCACTGCACTGGCCCTGTTAGAAAGGTGGGGGCGGGGGGCTGGGTGACGGTGGTGCTGCTGGATAAAGCAGTGGCTAGCGCCCAGTGGAGGGGAAGCAGACTGCAGTGAATGGGGCCCTGTGGGTGACAGTCGCCACCGGTGATCAGCATTCCAGAGCAGAGGCAGTACCTGGGTCGGGGAACAGATGAGGCCCACCCAAGCTTAGTTTGGAGGGAATGGAACCAGCAGACCTCAGATACCACCCAGAGAGGCACAAAGAGGGGTGAATGATAGTCGTGCCCTGGGAGGTGACTGTCAGCTGACTGGTCTGGCTCATGAACGCATGTGAGACACTTCAGGATGGCTCCCAGAAATGTTCCAGGAACAAAAATATAGCAACCTGGAATCCTGCACCGTGGGTTGTATTAGTCAGAGTTCTCCAGGGAAACAGAACCAAAAGCATCTATATGTATAAAATACAGGAATTGTCTCATGCAGCTTAGGTAAGAAGTCCCCTGATCTGCCTGCGAGCTGAAGAACTAGGAAGACCTACGTTGTGTGATTCATGTTGAGTCTGAAGGCCTGAGAACTGGGGTGATGGCATGGGGAATGGGGGAGATGGACTAAATCCTGGTCCGTGTCCAAATATCTCAGCCTGAGCTAAGAGCGCGAATTTGCCCTTCCTTCACCTATTGTTCTGTTTGGGCCTTGGGTATATTGGGTGATGCCCACTCACATTGGCTTCTTAAAAACTCAGTCTGCTTTAAATGCTAATCTCTTATGGAGACACTTAACACACACACCCAGAAACGATGTTTTATCAGCTACCTTGGCATCCCTTAGCCCAGTCAGGTTGACATATAAAATTAACTATCACAAGGGTGAAGACAAGAACCAGCAAGTGTGAGTTACATTTACTTTGTAAAATAATTTACAAATTTATTGAGATACTAAGGATCTTTTCTTCCTCCCTCTCTCCCTCCCTCCCTTCCTTCCACAAAACTTTTTGCTTAGTTACCTGTTACTGCAAACAGTATTCTAGGTGTTGGATCAACAAGTTAAAATATGATTCTTCCTTTAGGAGCTTGCAGTTTATAGGAGGGAGAATGGCAGTTAAAAAAATTAACATCTAGGGGGATGAATGACATGATAGAGTCACGCATGGGAGATAGTGGACCACAGAAAAGAAGTACTTAAAGCATCTTGGAGGTAGGACTGGGGTAGAATCTGCCTGCTAATGCAGGGGACACGGGTTCGAGCCCTGGTCTGGGAAGATCCCACATGCCGCGGAGCAACTAGGCCCGTGAGCCACAACTACTGAGCCTGCGCGTCTGGAGCCTGTGCTCCGCCACAAGAGAGGCCGCGATAGTGAGAGGCCCGCGCACTGCGATGAAGAGAGGACCCCACTTGCCACAACTAGAGAAAGCCCTCGCACAGAAACGAAGACCCAACACAGTAAAAAATAAATTAATTAATTAATAAACTCCTACCCCAACATCTTCTTTAAAAAAAAAAAAGTGTATTTGAGGAACTGCAAGCAGTTTAGGTTCACATGTTGGGTAATATTGACACCTGAGATTGTAAGGTATAAAATCTAGATTTTTGAAGAGTCTTGTGGATTATACTAAGAGTTTGGGCTTTTTTTCTTGGAGGAAAAAGAAGAGGAAGACAGGTAGGGTAGGAAGAGCCTCGGATTGCAATGCTAGGTATTGTGACTTACTGAAGGAATTTAAGCCAAGGAGTGGTGTGATCGGATTTGAATTTTCGAAAAAACACTTAGGTGACATTTAGGTATTTAAGTGAATTGGAGGGAGATCTGAAGAGCCAGGCTACTAGGTAGGAGACTACTGCAGGAGGACAGGGAAGAATTGAGACACTAGATTAAGTCAGAGTCAGGAGTAAGGGAGAAGGGACTAATTTAGGAGGTAGAATCCACTCGATTTAACAGGTGATTGATATGAGAGGGGCAAGAGGAAAATACAGGTATCTGGCTGTATCTTGGTGGTGTCTTTCCATAGATAGCGAGCACAAGAGCAACATTTTGAAGGGGAAGAGAATGACTTCTGTTTAGGCATATTGTTGATTAAAATCTGTGAAAAGATGAGACAGATTTGGAGCCAACGCTAGTGGAGAGATTTGTTTTTATAGGAGGAGGGTGAATTTTTTTTTTTTTTTTAACCGACAATCCCAGAAGTAGGAAATAATGGATGCGACAGTTCAGGTCCTCCAGGAAGCAGATGCCAAGACAGAAATGGAAGTTTTAAGAAATTTATCAGGGGAAGCCCTTAGAAGGTAAGGGAGAAAGGGAGCGGGAGTGAGGAGGGAGAGCTTCAGACCTTAATGCAAGCCTGACACCTGTGATGAGAGAAGAGGAGGGAAGACAGGTAGGGGAAGAAGAGTCTCAGACACCAGTGCAGCTTTGAGAAGGTCCCAGCCAGACCCGTGGTGCGGGGTGGTGGGCAGTGGGCAGAGCACATGCTGCCTGAGAGATGCCCTGTGTTGGGTGGGAATGGGCTCCCCTGGCATGCCTCTCTCTGGCATGAGCGCTGTGGTGGATCCAGAAGGTATGACAGTGGACGGCACTCCTTCTAGCAGGTTCTCTCTGAGTGGTGCACCTCCCTGACAGCCACAGCGCCTGTGGGTGTGTTTTAGCTGGGTGGAAAGGTGGAAGGAATTCCTATTCGTCCATTATTTCCTCTGCTTTCAGCAAATAGAGTGTAGAGTCAGAGAAGGCGACTGAGACTGAACAAGTGTTGGAGGGTTTTCAGGAAAGACACAGCTGATAGGCATGGAGCAAGAGAGGACATTGTACTGGGAAAAGCTTAGTTGCAATAGTAGCTCAGATAGTCTAGTTCTGATAGGGAAGGAAGGGAAACTAGAAGGGGAAGAGGGCATTGAAATGAAATGAAGTCAAAGAGCTAGGTGTTTCAGTGAGTTTGAAAGCACTTGTACTGAGTGAGGGACTAAGAGAGCTTAAGGTTAAAGGGAATTGTGGAGATACAGTGGTATATTCGTTTAGATTAATAACCAAACTCCAGGAAATACTGATGCATTTAAATTCCATCATGTGAATTGGGAGTAAAATTTTTATTGACAGAAAATGACAATTATGCATCATAGAATCACATTGTGGAATGTATACATCATAGAATTACATACCATGAGAAAGTATAAAGATAACATAATTACTTGGCTTTAGTAGTGTAACTTTTCTGCAAAGTGGTTTCAAAGCCACTTGTATGTCAAGTTGCTGGATTAACTAAAGCTAACAGTTTTTTTCCCCCTAAAAACTTGGTTTTCTTTGAGTTTTTCAATTTATCTAGTAACCTTAGAAAATGTTTGTGTCTTTTTCTTTTCCTTTTTTTTTTGTAAAAGAGAAACGAGTGAGCTCTCCTCTCCTGAAGGGTTTGTCTTTTTACCCGATAGACAATTTAGAGAAGTGACAAAACGTTCAAAGCATGTATAGCCAAACATTTCTTGAACTGAAAGCAATAAAGGTAAGATAACAGTTTTAAATACATACAAACAACTTTTCAGTAGCTGTCCTTTTGCAGAAGGGAATCAGGAGTGGCAACAAATAATTTAGGTAATTAAAATAATACAATAAGATGGATTGACAGAATGATGGACAGATAGACATTATAATAAAGCAAATGTACTCAAATGAATTGAAGATTCTAGGTGGGTGTTCATCTTTTCTGTATATTTGGAAATATTTGTAATAAGATGTTGAAAAACCAGTATGATAGCATCTGCAACTTTGAAACACTCAAGAAAGTGAGGGTCTGATGGATAGACAAGTAAAGTAAAATGTCAGTGTTAGAATCTAGGTGGTGAGTATATGAATGTTGACTGTAACATTCTTGTAAACTTTTCTGAATTTAAAAAATTTTCAGAATAACATGTTGCAGGAAAAGTGTCATAAACAGAACAGTGTTTGGCATTAGAGATCTGAGTTCTGACTGTGTGACCTGAGACAGGATGGGGAAGAAGAGTTTCAGATAACAGTGCAACTTTGAGAAACATAACTCATCTCTGAGCTACAGTTTCCTCGTCTGTGGCTTCAAAAATTAGAAAATATTTCTGTCAAGCAACTGGCAAATGATAGTCAGGAAATGCGTCTGGTGATACCGAAGTAATAAGCTCCAAATTTAGGAATCATATCTCGGTTTTGGGTTAATATGTTTAGAATTTCTGGATATATGGGCATTTAATTATTTGATGGAACAGGGATGAGGTGAGAGGTCAAAGTGCAAATTTTTATTATCAAGGCTGCTTAATTTCACACACATGCTGTCCGTGCACCATGTTCAGAGCCTGTATGTTTTCTGGCTTAGTCTCCAAGTTAATCAGAGCTTGAGCCCTGATTAACTGATGGGAAGTTAGAACCATCCTTATACAAAGGATGGAATCTCTGACTTTCTAGTAACCTATCAAGGAAAACCTGACAGCCTTTAAAAATTTTTTCATTTTGTAAATTGCATAAATTCTCCAAAGAGGATTTACTGTATTCCTATCTTAATTAGTAGTTCCATCTAAATATATGTATACCATACATCAGTATGAAGTTTTTTCAGTTACATTAATTTTTAAAGAATGTATAGTAAATGTAAATCATATTTACTGCCAAATATATATTTACATACATATTTATATAAATATTTTCTGTTCAATATTCAGTAGTAGCTTCTCCATTGATGACTTTCTTTTTCTTTTTTTGTCTTATAAAAATCAGTCATTTCATTTCTTTGTAAGAAATAAACTTAGATTTCCGGTTTATTTGAACTTTGGCCTCAAGTGCATTTATAAAGTACAATCCTCTTGTTTTTTAATTTGTTCTGTTTCATATGCAGGGTGGATAAAAATGACTGAACTTTTTATATTTATGTAAATTTATTTAAAATTAAATTCAAATTTACTGCCATATGCCTCAAGGGCTAAACATAATATAGACTATTATAATCATTTATATAAATTGGTTTTAAAAACCAGTTCAATATGTTGAATCAATATGTCATGAATTTCATATCTATGTAGTTGTCATCCTAGTAAATTCCATGGCATGTACTTTTACAGCATACAGATTTTAAGTAAAATTGAATAGACTTTTCTAGCCTGTGTTATGGAGGAACTTCTGTTATCTTCCAGTTGACTGATTTAGTATTAGAAAAGAACCGTGCTACTTAAATATGAATCAGCCGTATTTTGTATATCCATCAAATCTTTTTAGGACAGAGTTTTTATCTCTCAGCAGTATTTACTGGTTGTCCTTCATTTGCTATTCTTTGTGTGATACAGGATAACATGAAAATAAATATTCACTTCAAAGGATTGTTCAAAGACTGTCCTCGTTTGCTTTCTGTGGGTATTTGCCAGTCTGTGGCTGAAAATCATTATGAAACTTGAGGGGAATGACAAAGCATCTTTAAACCCACGTACATTTGTGTATTTAGTTAGTGTATTTTGTCAGAGACTGAAAGTACATTTACTTATGTGTGTGTAGGGCAGATCTTTGATTTGTTTTCCAACTATAAAATTTACACAAACTATTCTTTAAAATATGTATGGGGCTTCCCTGGTGGGGCAGTGGTTAAGAATCCGCCTGCCAGTGCAGGGGACACAGGTTCGATCCCTGGTCTGGGAAGATCCCACATGCCACGGAACAACTGGGCCCGTGTGCCACAACTGCTGAGCCTGTGTGCCACAACTACTGAAGCCCGCATGCCTGGAGCCTGTGCTCCGCCACAAGAGAAGCCACCGCAATGAGAAGCCCACACACCACAATGAAGAGAGGCCACTGCTTACCTCAACTAGAGAAAGCCCGGGCGTTGCAACAAAGACCCAACTCAGCCAAAAAAAAAAAAAAAAAAGTATGTATGTATGTATTATTTTATTAATTATTGAAGTATAGTTGATTTACAATATTATGTTAGTTTCAGGTATACAAAATAGTAATTTGATATTTTTATGGATTATACTCCATACAAAAGTACTGTGAAATACTGAATATATCCCCTGTGCTATAGGTTACATCCTGTAACAAATCTGTGATATTTTTTGAAATTAAAAAGAGTATCTTCATATTCAGATAATTAGGGATCCCTAATATACTAGGAACTTCAAGTGTTCTATAATTTACATGAGTAAAATTTAAGCATGAGTACAGTTTTGGCAACTTTTGGAAGGAATAGATATACGGAAATATTGGTAGGCAAAACAGGCAAACTTATTCTTGAGCAAAAACCTAGAATAAGAGTTATGAATTACAAAATAGTAAATAGATTTCCTATTGTCAAAATAGAATAGAAGGTTCCTTTTCATTCCTTTTTTTTTTTTTTTTTTTTTTTTTTTTTTTTTGCGGTACGCGGGCCTCTCACTGCTGTGGCCTCTCCCGTTGCGGAGCACGGGCTCCGGACGCGCAGGCTCAGCAGCCACGGCCCACGGGCCCAGCCGCTCCGCGGCATGTGGGATCTTCCCGGACCGGGGCACGAACCCGTGTCCCCTGCATCGGCAGGCGGACTCTCAACCACTGCGCCACCAGGGAAGCCCCCTTTTTTTTCTTATATGCAGATCTTTTTATGATTTAAATTTTAATTCACTTAAATTCTGGTGAAAATTTCAAATATAGGAAATTTAACGTAAGCAAGTGTTATATATTTTTCACTGGCCTTGAATGTTAAACAGTGCAGTATAGTACTGTTTCTATGTAAGTATAAAAATTAGGTAATTTTTAGTATAAGCTAAAAGTTAAATGCTATTTAATGCTTAACAAAGAAGTATTTAATGACCGTGTTCTCTTTTCATAACCAAACTGTGTTGACCTGCCATTGTTTATGTTTATAAGGAATTAGAATAACTTCTTTTTAAAAAGAGTGATATACACCTTTCTTTAGCGATTTGTCATTTTCTCTGTTTGCTCAACATAAAATGGCAATTTAGTGTATTTCTCACATTCTTGTAGAATTTGTTTTCTTAAACATGTGCTTGTTAGGGTCATTTGTTCTGAAATTTTTTCTTCCTACATTCAAAAATGAGTGAAAAATGTAGAAAAAGTTTCACCTTTAAGTTGTCGTCTTTCTAAATGCTTTCTAGAACATTATTACCAAAGTCTGCTAAATTCTATGAAGGGAAGAGGTAGGAAGAAAAGAATTAGTATCCCATCTTCACTCGTTATTTTGGTTCAGTAGGTCAGGGTCTTTAATTAACTTTGTGTAATCTTAGAATTTTATACCTGGATCCTTCTCATCGTTTAATATCTTCTGGCCTTTTATACTTGTGTGTGGTTTTTACCTTGTCAAATATAGGTATATTTTGTTTATTTAGACCAATTTCTAATTGTCTTCCGAAAGCATTGAAAGCTGAAGACTCTAATTTATTTTCAGTGTGTGTATTTACTGCTGTGCAGTATATACATTTTATATTTATGTCAGGAAAGGGTTGCAGAGGGGTGCTTTGGAACCACCTTTTCAGCTCTGAATAGCTATTGTGTACATATGGTAAGGTACTGCTGCTTAACAATTAGTAACTGCTTTGATGGAACTAAATTACATGTTTAAGTTCCCATCAGGAAGTCGCTTCACATATCTGTATTAATGTATTCAAGGCTCGAGAAGGAAAGTTAATTTTCCAGCTTAAATATTTAATTCAAGCTTAAAATTTAGTCTGTAATTAGAGCTCCCAAATGGCAGGAACATGGAGTATTTGTCCATTTTAATTAGATTGTTGTTTACCTATTAATTATATATCATATCTTGTCATATAGTTTTGATGGTAACAGATGGTGCTAGGAGTTAGTAAGGGTTTGAACAAAATAAGATTCTACATGATTTATTAAGTTGCACTTTATTAGTGAGTGGTCTGCTTTAGTCAGGGTATTCTCCTGAATAAGAACTGTGCAACATTTCACTAATTTTGATAATTATTCTTTTGTGGAAATGTTGAAGACGAAGTCTGAGACGAATGATGTCTGCTTAGAAACAAAATGGATTACTTTAGGATTCTTTTATTCTTAAAGAGTATGTATTGTCAGTAGTATAATTGGTATGAGGTTTAGTGCATTTTGCTAAGACAATGTCAGGGAATCAGAATTTTATTTATTGGTAAAAATGTAGATGTAGGGAATGTTTTATAGATATATGGTAATGATTTAGGGTATGAGAAATAATAGGGTGATGATTCAGTTATTTATTTCAAACAGATGCCTTCTCTGAGTATAGAATTTAACAGGAAGACAAGATTTTTTGTTTACAGAAGTATCTGAGAGCAGACTCTGTCTCCTAGTGAAGTTGATCTACAGAATTTCCTTATTCAAAAAGTCAATGCCAGGTCAGCTCAGTGCCTTGTGACCACCTAGAGGGGTGGGATAGGGAGGGTGGGAGGGAGACACAAGAGGGAGGGGGTATAGGGATATATATATACATACGGCTGATTCACTTTGTTATACAGTAGAAACTAACACACCATTGTAAAGAATTATACTCCAATAAAGATGTCAAAAAAAATAGTCGATACCAACTAAATAGAACAGCCTTCTAAGTTTGTTTATACAAGATTTTATTAATTTTTGTGTTACCAACTCAGCTTCCTAAGATGAATTAATTATACAAATGCATATATGCATGCATGTATGGAGAGAGACAGAAAAACAGAGAGTGTAGGAATAAAGGGGGGAAAAGAGGGAGGGTTTAAAATTTTAATCTTATACAGTTTGTTTGCAATTTATTCTAGTCCTTAATATCATTAACTTAAAGGTACATTTGGTTGCTATTTCTTAAAGTTCTTAGGTCAGAAACCTTGGTCAGTGTTTTATAGCAAAAAGTTAATGGAAGGCCCAGCCCCACTTTTACTAATTTCAGTGTTTGCTCTGGAAGGGCTCCCTGATGTATATCAGATCTGCAAAATTATGGACTTCTGTTACCTATGTTACCTTCAGTAAGCAGCATTGTTTTTGGTTAGTTTTGTTTTATCTTGTTTTTATATTTCAGTTTGTCTACACTTAAACCATGTCAGTTTTTAGAAATATATTTGTCTTTTGGTGTCATCACTAATTCTTTATGGTGGGGTGGTGTGTTAACACCAAGAGTATGATTCCACATGTTCACAGTAGACGGTTACAGATGTGTGTATAATACAGGACTCTTATTTCATATGAAATGCTCATGTAACTGAAATTATCACTTTAATGAGGCTTTAGTTTCATGGTTTTTCCCCCTAGAATGTTGAGTGCTTAAAAACTGATCTCAAATATTGTGCTATAATGTTATAATATAAGAAGGATTCTGCATTATATTTACAGTAATTAGAATATCAAAGGAGAAAATTATTATTCATTTAGAATACATACAGCCTTAGTTTGAAAGTTTGAATTTTTAACATTTCTACCCTTTGTGAAAATGTGGGATTTTATATTTTTTCGCAAAATTTATCAAATGTAACATGCACTTACTTCCACACAAAAAAAAGAAAACTAAATTGAAACATATAAATGAATGAAAGAAATTTAATTTCTAATTAATTTTAAAACTATAGTTATCTTGTATAAAGAAATGAGATAACTTGATTTCTTTGTTTTTAAAGCATATGAAACACACCATACGTATATTCTGTTATTTCGTTTAATCTGGGGAAATGAATGAATGAACAAATAAAGACTATTTGGTGATTGTTAACAGAAATAGCAAGTGAAAAGAGAAATGCTATTTTAGGAATGAGGTTTTCTTTTGGATTTCTTCCCCCCAGCCACTGGCCCACCACTTTATCCCTTGGGAAGACTTTTATTTCAACAGCCAACCATGTACCTATATAACTTTTCCAAAGAAAACGGCAGTACCGATTTATTTTTCTGGAATTATTAAGGTTCTTTCTTTCCTTGAAATAGCAGTGTATGCAAACTATTTAGGAAAATGTGGTAGTTGATAAATCAGTCGTATTCCTTGATACTAATTTAAACCACGTTAGCTTTTTGGACTCAGCTTTATTATTTTCTTCTTTTTTTTTTTCACTCAGCAGAAGGGTGTTACTATGCAATGTGGTAGGTTAGAAGTTAAAACAATCTGTAAGCAGGGTATTCAGGAGTTAAGAACTCATGAGTTGACCTATGGATGCTGCTACTTGTTTTTAAAGCACATAGGGAAAAAAAAAAAAAGATAAACATTTTCCTGTGCTGAGTGCTTCAGATAGAGAGGAAGGTCTGATGAGGTGCTCATCAGGGTGGTGGGGCACACTCAGGGAACCAAGAGGCCTGGTGGGGAGAGTGGGTGAATGCAGAGTTTAAGTTTGTTAGAAGTACTCAGGCTTCCCAAACATTTCTTTATGCTTCTCTGCTTTTGCTTTTCTGTTCCTTTTGAATCAGATGACCTTGACCGGGGCTCCTACCTAATCTTTCTTCAAGATTCAGATCAAATTTTCTTTCTTTCATCAAATACTTTAACTTACACCTTCCTTGGCGCTTTGTGTATACACTTGTCATGTTGAATTATAATTGTTAACATGTCTGTGTTCTTTACCGTATTGTCGGCTCTTGTGGCTTAAGGGCAGTATCTGAATTATATTTTTACCTCTAGTGTTTTTAGCACAGTCAGTGATTCATAATAGATGTTTCATAGATGCTGGTTAAAGGAATGAATAAAAGCATATCTCTTCATACGATGTGGCTGTAATAAAAGAGTTAGAATGCTGTGGATCTGTATGTGGGACCTTTGTGAATTTTTTTTAACTTTTAAATCATAATAAAATGTTTTCTTATAAGGAAAATGTCTGGGAGGTCATTTTTTTCCTCCATCCCCTCTCCCCCAAATAAATGATCTTTATTTTTTGCTAACATATAAGTAGTCCATGTTTTTGGTAAAGATAGTCAAACAATACGGAAGTATATAAAATTTAGAACTACCTGTAATTCTTCCCCCATTGATGACCAGTGTTTCTTGTTTGTATGTCCTTCTAGACTTCCCTCCCTCCCTTTTTAATGTCTTTCTCCTCTCATTCTCTTTTAAAAATTTTATCTACATAAGCCCTTTAAAGGTGCTTTTGAAATATGGGTTCTTCACTGGAATTCTTCACACCGTGAATCTCTTTTTATAACCTTACACCATGCAGAATGTACTTTGGTAATTGCAGTAGACATTTTCAGACCTTTAGGTTGGACTTTCCTCCATTTTGAAATACGTTTTTGCTCTTGATTCTATGATATTACACATTCCTGGTTTCCCTGTTTCTTAATGGATTATCACATCTCTTTGAGCTTATTTTCCTCTACTTGATTTTTAAGTTGTTTGCATTTCTCAAGATCCAGTGCTTTTCTCCTGTCACTATTTGTTCCTCTTGACAAGTCTCACCTGTGTCCAGGAGTTCAGTTAGCAGCTTCGTGTGACTCTCAAGTTGACAGCTCCAGCCTAGAGCACTATTGACCTCCAGACCCATTTATCTCACTGTTTACTTGATATTTCTGTACTTGGACTTCACGAGAATTCTTCAAATCCGACAGGTCTACAATTAAATTTATTCTATTCTTGCTTCATTTGGTCTTTATTTAGTCTCCCCAGTTTCAATCAGTAATATCTTCCCATTTGTACAACCAGAAAACTTTTTTTTTTTAAACATCTTTATTGGAGTATAACTGCTTTACAATGGTGTGTTAGTTTCTGCTTTATAACAAAGTGAATCAGGTATACGTATACATATATCCCCATATCGTCTCCCTCCCACCCTCCCTATCCCACCCCTCTAGGTGGTCACAAAGCACCGAGCTGATCTCCCTGTGCTATGCGGCTGCTTCCCACTAGCTAGCTATTTTACGTTTGGTAGTGTATACATGTCCATGCCACTCTCTCACTTCGTCCCAGCTTACCCTTCCCCCTCCCCATGTCCTCAAGTCCATTCTCTTGTAAATTAAAGACACTTCTGCATCTTTATTCCTGTCCTGCCCCTAGGTTCTTCAGAACCTTTTTTTTTTTTTTTTTAGATTCCATATATATGTGTTAGCATATGGTATTTGTTTTTGTCTTTCTGACTTCACTTCACTCTGTATGACAGACTCTAGGTCCATCCACCTCATTTTCGTTTCTTTATGTGACTGAGTAATATTCCATTGTATATATGTGCCAAATCTTCTTTATCCATTCATCTGTCGATGGACCCTTAGGTTGCTTCCATGTCCTGGCTATTGTAAATAGTGCTGCAATGAACATTGTGGTACGTGACTCTTTTTGAAGTATGGTTTTCTCAGGGTATATGCCCAGTAGTGGGATTGCTGGGTCGTATGGTAGTTCTATTTTTAGTTTTTTAAGGAACCTCCATACTGTTCTCCATAGTGGCTGTATCAATTTACATTCCCACCAACAGTGCACACCCTCTCCAGGATTGTTTGTAGACTTTTTGATGATGGCCATTCTGACTGGTGTGAGGTGATACCTCATTGTAGTTTTGATTTGCATTTCTCTAATGATTAGTGATGCAACGAGAAAACTATTAATCATCATATTCAGTCCATCAACCAATGTCCCTGGGTCATATTCTAAATTTTGATATAGTTATGGATCTCTTCTGGAGTTAGTTTTAATCTGTTGATCTATTTGTCTCTCTTTATACAGACCTTACACTTTTAAATAACTGTAGATTTATTGTGGATTTTCCACCTTGCACAGCTATTTCCTTCATGTTATTCTTTTTAAAAAATCCTGGGTGTTTTCAGGCAATCTACATGGGCTTCAGTATCTGTTTGTTAAGCCTGCCGCTTTCTGCCTTCTCAATCCCTTTGGAATTTCTATTAGAATTGCATTAGAGGTACCGATTACTTTGAGGGTAATTTATATCTTCCCAATAACGCGTCTTCTCATCCAGGAACATGTTGTGCATCTTGATTTAATCAAATGCTATTTAAACCTTTCAAACAAGTCACACATTTTCTCCATCTAGTGTTTTTCACAATGCACTAAATTTGTTGTTGCTATTGTGCTGGGATATTTCCCTTACCTTCTTTTTGGTTTCTCTAGTGTTCAGCGTAGTCCCTGGCACATCAGTCAAATATTTATTGAATTTCGAGCAGTTTTGGGTATATAGGACAGCTTTTTTTTAAGTCATTAGTTTTAAGCATTTTATAAATTAAAAACATTTTTTCAATTACTTAGGTTTTTGTACATAGACAGTGAAAGCTGCAAATTATAATTTTGTCTTCCTTTTAAAGTTTATACTTCTTGTTTCTTTTATTTGACCTATTGGGTTAGCTAAAATCTCCTTAACAATGTTGAATAAAATAGCCAATATCTTGACTTTCTGTTAAGAGAAATGTATTTATGTTTACCATTTTATCTGCTATTTGTTTTCCATAGAAATAAATGCTCTATTAGGGAGTGGAAGGTGTTTTTTTTCCTTCTTCTTCTTGCTTAGCTTATTTTTTTAATTAGGAACGAGTATTAAATTTTATCGAAGGTTTGCTACATTTAATGAAATGATATTATGGTCTTTTCTCCTTTAGCTTACTTACACAATCAGTTAATAGATTCTATAGTAATAAATTGCCCTTGCATTTCTGGAAGAAATCCATCTTGGCTATGGTATTGTGAGGTCATTTGTTCTTGTACTCTCTTTGTTATGTTTTGGTGTTATACAGTCATGTTAACATAAAATGAATTGGGACACTTCCTTTTTATGCTACTGAGCAGTTTAAACATAATAGAAATTAATAATTACTTTAAGGGTTGGATTATCTTCTAAAATTTTGGGTGTATTCAGTTTCTTTGCAGCACAGTTCAGATTGTGAAAATTTGTTTTTTCTTAGAAAACTGTCCATTTCATCAACTTTTTAATTTCATTTGGATCTTGACATTTTGGGGCACGAAGTTGTAGCTAGTACTCTTTTTAACCCCTGTATTTTTATAATCCTATTTGGGTCTGATATTACATCCTTTTCTTGTTTCTATTATTAAGGATTTTTTCTTTTTTGCTTTAATTAATTTGCTCTTAACCTTTCCATTATAAAATGGAATACTGATACAGAAAAGTATAAGAACAAATGTATATCTTGGTGAGTTATTATAAGACAAACATGGTTGTAATGATCACCCAGGTCAAGAATTAGAGCTTTGCCAGCCACTGCGGAAGCCCTTCCATGTGCTTTTTGCCAATTAAAGCATCCTTTTCTCTCCAAAATTAGCCACTTTTCTGACTTTCAGAATAATAACATTTAATTTTCTTTATGGTTTTTATCACCCATGTGAGCCTCTCCAGACACAACAGTTTAGTGTTGCCTATTTTAAAAAACTAGTTTTGCCTTTTAAGTCTTTTTTAACCTGTAGTTTCTCCCTCCAGCACTTTCTTTTCTTTACAAGTGATCTGCTGAAGAATCTGGGCTGTTTGATCCGTAGAGTTCTCATGGTTCAACTCAACATTTTCTTCTATATTTTCTCCAAATTGGGAGGTCGCATCAGAGCTAGATTGGATTTAGGCTTAATCTCTTAGGCAAGATTATAGGTGCAATTGAGTCTGTTCATCAGGAGGCACATAACACCTCTCTATCATTTTAACTTTGGCAGCATTGATGCTCAAAGCCTAAATATATTAACTCATTTCATTTGCTCTGCTGTGTTTTTCTTGTATAACCAATCTAGAAGTGAAATTTGTTTCAATTTCTGGTTATCTAACAAGTTTTTTTTTTGTTTGTTTGTTTTTTTTTGCGGTACGCGGGCCTCCCACCGCTGTGGCCTCTCCTGTTGCGGAGCACAGGCTCCGGACGCGCGGGCTCAGCGGCCATGGCTCACGGGCCCAGCCGCTCCGCGGCATGTGGGATCTTCCCGGACCGGGGCACGAACCCGTGTCCCCTGCAGCGGCAGGCGGACTCTCAACCACTGCGCCACCAGGGAAGCCCTAACAAGTATTTTTTGACATTTAAAAAATTCTAGATTTGTATTGTGGTCAGGAAATGTGGGCTCTACATTTTCACAATGTATGAAGATTACCTTTGTCTACCCCTACGTATGCAAATTTACAAATGTTCCACTGGCATTTGTAAAGAACTTTTATTTTTCTTTTGCTTGTGATTTCAGTATTTTATATTGAAATATTAAATCAAGTTTATTAATGTATTCTTCAAATGGTCTGTATTTTTATTTATGTATCGCTACCTGATCAACCAAATTATGGGAGTAGGCTTGCATTTTAGAAAGATTACTCTAGTACTAGTAGCTTTTTAGGATAGGTTGGAGGTATGACCATCACTGGAGGCATCAAGATCACGTAGAATTTTTAAAATTTTGTTCTGCTTTTTGGCAGTTATCTAAGTGAGAAATGATGACTCTGAATTAAGATGTTGTTGATAGAAAGTAGGAGATAGATCTTAAAATATTTAGGAAGTATTGATGTAGAAAATGAGGGTCTAGTTTCTATTTTGTGTTAAGAGGTGGCAGTGTGGTTACGCATATGACTTAGAGCAGGGGTTGACTTAAATCTGGTTCATGGCTAAGTCTGGTCTGCCATCCATTTTTGTACAACACAAATGAGAATGGCTTTTACATTTTAAAATGCTTTTTCAAAAGCCAAAAGAAAAGTGTATTTTGTGACACAGGGACATTTGTATGAAATTTAAATTTCAGTGCCTGTAAATAAAGTTTTGCTGTAATACAGCCATGCTCATTAGTTTATAGCAAAATTGAGTAAGTTAAGAGAGAGACTGGCCCACAAAGCCTAAAATACTTACTGTGTGGCCCTTTACAGAGTTTTCTAATTCCTAGTGGTGAAATATCCTCTTTTTCCTTATCTTTCTCATTTCCCTTCAATCTGGTGTTCATAACCAGTAATTTGTTATGGGAATATTAAAAAAGAATTCCCATATATAACTACATGAATTCAACCCTGCTCATGACCATTAATATTTGACCATATTGAAGTCCATTTCCCATGCAGTTTTTTCGGTCTTTTGTGTATAACTATTGAAAGCTTTTAAAAGATAAGTCAATTTGATATTGATGGTATGCTATTAAAGTGGCTTTTCCTAAATTTTATTCAGATAGTCTTGGCCATTATTAATATTACATTGTAATTTAAGGTAATAATTTTATATTGTACAATCTGTTATGTTTGTATTTTCTATAGAGTTTCCTTTTTTCCATGAAATCAAACTTCAATTTAAATAAACAAATTGTTAAAACCATTCTGAGAGCAAATCCTTTGCGGTTTGGGGAGCAGGATTTTAGTTTTATTAAAGATTCAGTGTTAGAGTTGACTTTCTGTACAAAGTCATAGTTTTATTGATTTGTTAAGGTATTTAAAAATAGAATTTGGCTGTGTTAAAAACAAGACAACAGGCCCAAAATGGAGTCAGTTATGCCAAGCCCCATGTTACCAAACCGAGACAATTATAGTTTCGGCTCTCACAGAGATGGAATCTTAAACCGGTCAATCAGGAATCACCTAATAAGCACTAGTTCGGTAATCTGCCTGATAGACCCCTGCTGTCCCCTAAAGGAGAGTGATCTTGTATAACCAATCCACTTCTTTTTAGGCAAAGAAGTTCCCTGTTCCTTCTGCCTGTAAAAAAGTCTCTCATTTTGTACACCTCTTCGGAGCTCCTTTTTGTCTGCTAGATGGGATACTGCCGATTCATGTTTGTTGGATAAAGCCAATAAGATCTTTAAAATTTACTCAGTTGAATTTTGTTTTTTAACAGCTGTTATAACTGTATAAATGGGTTACTCTAATTCGCAAGAGAGAAAAAATGGTATCATGGGAATTTCTAATGTTTTTATAACTTAGTTGTGCTGGGTAATCAGGAAGCCAGGACTGACCCTTCCTTAAGGATTCAAGATGACTCTGTTTTGTTTTGGTATATGGCTGTGTCTTTCTCTGCATCTGTATCTGTTTTATTTAAATTTCTAATATTTATGCCTGACAAATTATGTTATATTATGTAAAATATTATCTTCTATTTTTTTTTTTTTTTTCACCTTCCTATGGCTGTTACTTGTGCTCGGATACCAAAAAAAAAAAAAAAAAAAAAGGCTGGAAGATGACTACCGATGGAAATTGCCGTGAAAAGCAAGCAAAGTATATTTCCATTCTAATGCTTACTAGCAGTAAAGCACATTGTTAAACTTTATAAATGTTTTTAAAGAGTTATTTATTGACATACAGACTTCTTATCCCATCAATAATTACATCTAAATGGGAATGTTAATTCATTTAAGCCATTGTGTGTCAAAGTAGCTCTGAGAAATAAGCACCCACCACTCTGTTCTTTTCCCTAATATGCAGGTTTTATAGCTATCTTGTTTTAAAAATTGTTCTTGGGAAATTTGTTAATTTTCATTGTGATTAATTCTTGATTTACACTCATTTATCTAGTTTTGTCACTAGTGAATAGTTAGAATCCATACCTATTCTTTGACTAATGATTTAGACATTTATCAACATATAATATGCTTTTCATTTGTGTTAAGCAGTTAAGTATTTATTTTTTAATTTTTATTTTGTGTTAAGGGAGGAAGGTCGTTCAGCTTGTGTGACATGTTTCGCAGTAGTATAAAAATGTAAATTTGCTTCGACTTTTCCTAAGTGTGTGTTTAGCAATGTCTTAAATGTTCCTTCTGCTTGTTTATCCTTTTTCTATTCCTACTTTTCGTACTCACCAGAATAATAGAAATGGTCAGTGAGTGTAATTCACTTTTGTATGTAAATTATTGTTCTAAGGGCAGTTAATAATGGTCACTTCTTGCTCTTCAGGAGTTTTATAATCTGTAACAATCATTTTTGGAATGTTTTTCCAAGTAGTTAGTTAATAAAAATAATTAAACTATCGAATTTGAAAATGAGTTACCCTTTGGATAAACTAGAGCTGTTTTAAGATTATCCTTTAAAAATGTCACCTGTGATCAGTTGCATTCTAATAAGCTTTCAGGGATGGGAGAGAAAGGTATGCAAAAAGGCATGTCATGATCAGCCCTGTGCTCGTGGATGATGCTGAGGGATGAGTGTGTAGGTGGTGTTGCAGACAGGCTCAGTAGCTATTGTGTGTCATGGTAAAAGCACTAGGGAGAGCCTGAGTCGAGTAATGACTAGACATGAAGAGAAGACGGTAATGACAATTCAAGGAATTGGGATGAAGTTTAAGCCATTGGAAACTACCTCTTTTGGGAGGTAAAAAACTTAAATTTCAGCAATTTTCTATAGTTCAACTTAATACGTTCATTATCAACTTGTGTTAGTAAAGAAAAATACACCTGTTAATATTTGAAATGAAGACAAACACTGAACGGCTGTAGTATTTATAAGGAAGGGATCAGTAACACTAGAACGGAAAGATTTTATGGAGAGAGTTGATGTGTTTTCTAACATCCACCTCCAACATGCCCTTTAGGATCTACTTCAGATCCTATTTGTATTAAGTTTTTACTCAGCACCCAAGTGGCAGAAAAGTGTTCCATGATGGGAGAGGGTAAAGAACCTATGTATTCATTTGTCAACAACCTCTGTTGATTTTCTAGAATGTGTTCCTGAGCCTCATATGAGGAAAGAACAGTTGGATCTCTGTGGCTCTCCTTGATCAGAATATGTTCAAACTAAGCCTCCGAGATAAAAGCTCCTGCCTACAACCCTAATTTTTTGGTTGTTGTTGTTTAACCTTCTCACTGTCCTTTAAGGACGCATACTAGCTCTAATCCATGAGAGCTTCCCACTGATTACATTAGCTATGGGTTACCTGTGGAACTCTGACTAAAGCTTCCCAGATTACTCCTCCATGAGCTAACATACTATGGTTCTTTTCAGAAGACGTTTTTGGGTGCGTTCCTTTTAAAAGAATGGATTAGTGAAATGGTAAATAATGGCTTTGGTTAAAGGCCTTTTTGTATTGACTGATGACCTCTTTATAGCGACCTTGAGCTGTTATTTACAACTTAGGTTATTTCATACAGTCTTTTGTCACCAGATATACTTACCCTCCTGTGGAGTAGGGATTCTATCTGATGTGTCTTTATACCTTTACTGTAAGAGACAGATGAGGCGAAAGTTGCCTGTAAAAATAGCGTATGCCCTACAAACAGAAGATATCACACCTCCATAGTAGGCTGAGTGTTTAGTGAATAGATGTTGATAGGATTTAAAGGCAGGAAAGAGCAGTCAGTTGTCCATAGTTGATTCAACCTGTCTCCTGTTGTTGAACACTTGGGTTGTTTCCAGCATTTTGCTTTTATTTGAAATATTGTAATGAATGAGCTTGTACAGATCCTCAGTTCCTTATCTGAAATCCATAGGGGGACTAGATATGTTTTGAAATTCACAGTTTTTTGGATTTTTACAATTGTTAATGCGATGCATGTTCCAAAATTAGAGCAGTTCTAGAGGAGGCAGCACCAGGTAAACAAACAGGTTACTGGTTCTGGTGGAAGATGTGTGGTTATCATTATCACAGTGTTGGCTAAATAAAGACTGTAAATAGCTTCATATTAATTAAATAAAGACTGTAAATAGCTTCATATTAATTCAGGTTAATTTTGTTGCGGAATGACTTTATAGCAAAGTTAGGAAATTGCTTTTGGTTTTTGGCGATTATGGAATGTGCCTATATGTATGTGTGCTAGTATATTTGCGGGAATAATCTCCACTGTGGATTTTTCTGCATCAAGAGAAAATGCATTTGTAGTTTTTTTCAGTATTGCCAAATTTCGCTTGCTGGCATTGTACCTGTTTCTACTCTCACCAGCAACATGTGGAGGCAGAGCTGGTCTTTCCCAGTATTACTACTAGTCTGTGCTGTCAGACTTTAGGATTTTTGCCAATCTGATAAGTGAAAAATAGAATCTCATAGTTTTACAAAGAACATTTTTAAAGACAAGGAAT